>NC_037686.1:14740163-14989846 GCF_003255815.1 Theropithecus gelada | reverse complement strand
CTCAGCTCACTGCAAGCTCCGCCTCCCGGGTTTACGCCATTCTCCTGCCTCAGCCTCCGGAGTAGCTGGGACTACAGGCGCCCGCCACCTCGCCCGGCTAGTTTTTTGTATTTTTTAGTAGAGACGGGGTTTCACCGTGTTAGCCAGGATGGTCTCGATCTCCCGACCTCGTGATCCGCCCGTCTCGGCCTCCCAAAGTGCTGGGATTACAAGCTTGAGCCACCGCGCCCGGCCTATTTTTGTTAATACTAGTTTACAATACCTCCAAGAGTAAAGATCTATTTGAGATAATTCTGATAAGCATTAATTATTAGTTTAAGAAATTACATGATACAATATATCAGCCTAGCAAAGTCATACTTGTATTCCATGAATATATACAAATAAAAATAAATTAAAATTTAAAAATAGATTAATAAAACAAAATTTAAAAAAGAAATTGCATAATAGTGGTCAAAAAATGTCTGAAACCAAGGTAGAAGTCATTATCTCCATTAAGAAAAGGATCATCTACACACGATTAAAGTAAGTTAATATTAGCTTGTAATCCCTTCTCTTTCGAAAGCTGAGTCTGGAGAATCGTTTGAGGCCAGGAGTTTGCGAGCAGAGTGGACAACATAGAGAGATGTTTCTCTACTAAAAATAAACAACACATTTTTTTAAAAAAGCAAATTAATGTTAAATTAGAGAAATTATTTAGGCCCTGTTAACATGACCTTGGAGATACGACAGTCATGCAAATATAGGTGGTTGTCCCCAGGTACAGTATATACCCTTAATACCATCTAAATGGGACATGAATCAGAACATAATAAAAATAATTATACATAAAAATTGAAATACTATAAAGCTATAGGGAAATCATGGCTCTAGGTTAACTACCAACCTCTTCAATAGCAACAGCATATTTTAAAACCCTTTTTCCTGGTTCTAATCAGAGTTCTTGACTTTTTGGCCTTCTGTGGTGTCACTGGCCAGTCGTCTTCTGTGTCTCAAGTTCGTTCATTTTGAATGGGTCACTTTCATTTTTTTTTTTTTTTTTGAGACAGAGTCTCACTCTGTTGCCCAGGTTGGAGGGCAGTGGCATGATCTCGGCTCACTGCAACCTCTGCCCTCCAAATTCAAGCAATTCTCCTGCCTCAGCCTCCCGAGTAGCTGGGATTACAGGTGCCTACCACCATGCCTGGCTAACTTTTTGTGTTTTTAGTAGAGACGGGTTTCACAATCTTGGCCAGGCTGGTCTTGAACTCTTGACCTCATGATCCACCTGCCTTGGCCTCCCAAAGTGCCAGGATTACAGGCGTGAGCCACCACACCTGGCCCTGAATGGGTCACTTTCTTTAAGCTGATATATAAAATCTGGAAAGTTCTCAGTCTGTCTTAGAAGTTGATAAATTACAGATTTTTAGGGAGGCATCTTCATAATAATAACTAGCATTTTCAGAAGTTTGCCACTTTGAAGTACATTTTTTTTGAGACAGAGTCTCACTCTGTCACCCAGGCTGGAGCGCAATGGTGCAATCTTGGCTCACTGCAACCTCCACCTCCCAGGTTCAAGTGATTCTTGTGCCTTGGCCACCTGAGCAGCTGGCACTACAGGCATGTACCACCACACCCGGCTAACTTTTACATTTTTAGTAGAGAGGGGTTTCATCATATTGTCCAGGCTGGTCTTGAATTCCTCCAGTAATCCGTCTGCCTCAGCCTCCCAAAGTGCTGGGATTACAAGTGTGAGCCACCGTGCCTGGCTGAAGTACTTTTTATATAGTGATGTGGTTTGGCTGTGTCCCCACCCAAATGATTGAATTATGGGTACGAGTCTTTCATGCACTGTTCTTGTGATAGTGAATGAGTCTTATGAGATCCGATGGTTTTAAAAAATGAGAGTTTCCCTGAACAAGCTCTCTCTTTACCTGCGGTCATCCATGTAAGATGTGACTTGCTCCTCCTTGCATTTCACTTTCTGCCGTGATTGTGAGGCCTCCCCAGCCTCATGGAACTGTAAGTCCAATAAACCTCCTTGTTTTGTAAATTGCTCAGTCTTGGGTATGTCTTTATCAGCAGCATGAAAACGGACTAATACATATAGTAACTCATTTAATTCTCACAAAGCATTGAGGTAAGTATTATTTAGAGATGAGGAAATAGTTACAGAGAGATTGGCAGCCTAGTTCTAGAAATCATGGGTTTTAACCATTACATTATACTGCTTTAGAGATGAACTAGATTTTGTCCTTACATTGATATTATATTATTTTAGCTACTTTTGTAACAAGTATAAACTTGTTATTGTCGAAGTAATTACCTTTAAGTTCCCCTTCAATAATGTACCTTCTCTGCCACTCAGTGGGAAGAAAGGGTCTTATAGTCAACTCCCCTTAAAAAAAGTCTCTCCCAACTGCTCAGAAGTCATTTATTCTGTATTAGTATTTTCCAAATGTATTTGACCTCAAAACACTCTTTTTTATAGCATAGTTATTAACCCCTACCTAATATTGACAGTATGTGAAGTATTCTATGTGACACTAGTTTGGAAAAATGAGGCAGTTCTTTTATTCACTGTATTGTTGTGGTATAAATGTCCCCCCTGGAATAGCAGCCCAGATTAAAACTTCTAATAACTGTCTGGTTTTGCTGTTTATTTATGATGTCCTTTCATATGTATATTATATAAATCCTAGTTAAAATTATTTTAATCAGAAATGAAACTAACATGAGCTAGTTTAACCAACATCAAAAAAGGGGGATTTATTTTGAGGCTATAAAGTTATCCCAAGAAGAATATAGGGATGTGGGTATTTCTAAAGCAGGGAGTCAGTCTGGCTAAATGAGGAATTAGAACTAGAAAATAGCCTCATAACTCTCATTCTCTCTCTCTAGGGTCACTTGGTCTTTCATTTCTGCATCTATCTGCGAGTCTACTTCATCTTTCTTTGCAGTTCCAAGTGTCAGCTAAAATATCCCAGTGCTTTGAGATTTAGATAATATTGTCATGAACCATATTTCATACCCGGTGGGGCTCATGTGACTTCTGTGAGATTTCTACAAATTTCTGAATGAGAGAGCAGTGAGATAAGGGGGTGGAGGAATGCCAGGTTGATGTTCTCATGGTCACCTCTGGCTGTGGGTTTCTGTTTCCATATGTAATAGATTTTGTTGAAGGTTTGGGGGTTTATATCATAGGAATATAATCAGGATTGCTCGTTGGGGATACTTTCAGACACTCCTGAGAAAATTCTTTTGGCCCTTCATCCAAAAAGTCCCTACACTTCAAACTTCCTTACTGACTTCTTTCTCCTTCTTTCCTGGAGACAGAAAAAACAGTTTTTTTCTGGTGCCATCCAGAGTAGTTTTACCATCTGCTTTGTTTCTGTGGCTTCTGATACCTATTCCTTCAGGGTCTTACATTCTATCCCAAGCATCTCAAACAAGGATGTGTCCCTTTATGGTTGTGTTAGTGGCTGGGGCTAACTAGCAAATTTATTTTCTCACAGTCCTAGAGGTTAAAAGTCTGAGATTAGGTTATCAGCAGGGTTGTCTTTTTCTGAGGGAAGGAAGGATCTGTTCCAGGCTTCTTCTCGCTTTGTAGATGGAAATAATCTCCCTGCCCCTTCACATTGTCTTCCCCCTGTATGTGTCTGTGTCCACATTTCCACATCTTAGTAAGGACACTGGTCACGTTGGATTAGGGCCCATCCTAATGACTTCACTTTAATTTAATTACCTCTTTAAAGAACCTAGGTTCTTTTGTGTTTCATAAAGTAATGATTGTCTTTTCACGTTATTGTGTGAGGTGTGCCTCCCTCAGACCTTGATACCAGTCTGCACATTACCTGACATGAAAAAGTTTAAAAAATGACCCTATCTCTAAATTCAGTTACATTCTGAGGTACTAAGGGCTAGGACTTCAACTTAAGAATTTTGGGGGCAGGGACGTAATTCAGCCTATAGCACTGGTAGTTTTTGTTAAGATAGTACCTATGTTCCCATGTTACTTTTGCTTCAGTGTTTATGTTATGGGGGGACGTTCTCCCTGAAGCAAATTAGTTTAAGCAAGCAGCCTTAGCTGATTAGAATTGGGTCTCAATTCCACATCTCCAGGAGGAAGAATCAGATTAACAGTGGTTAGATTATGTATCCACTTCAGAACATCCACTTTTGGCCGGAGATCAGGTTTTCTCATACCGTAAGGCTGATGGGGCCCATCCTTGTTGACTAGAAACAGTTTTCAGTTAAATGAGACAATTAGGAGCTGGTTAGTTCACTTAAGCATTTTCATCTACCATTTTAAAAAAAGTAGGCAGTTGCAGTCATGTTCTCTGAGTTCCTGTCTCGCCGCCGGTGCTGCCTGGATGGCCTGCCAAAACTGCAACACAGCTGCCACCACCATTGCTGCCCATAAAGGAGCGGAGCGCAGCAGTGGGTATGGCAGGATACAGCAGGAGCTGAAGACCCTTGTGATCTCTGGCAACAGAGGGATTTATGCCTCACCTGTATCAGACAACCTTTTGAAATCACTAGGACTGTCTCTCAAGCAGCTGGCACAGAAGACCTGAGATATAATGTTTCCCTGGAGTTCCCCAGTGGCTACCCATATAGTATGCTGTTGGTTAAGTTCCTCACGCCCTGCCACTATCTCAACGTTGACGCCCAGTGTAACACCTGTCTGCACATCCTGAAGGACAAGTGGTCTGCCCTGTATGATGTCAAGAACACCCTGCACTCCATCCACAGCCTACTAGTAGAACTCAACATCGATAGCCTTTTGAACACACATGCTGCTGAGTTCTAGAAAAACTCCACAGCTTTTAAGAAGTAACCTGCAAGAAATCTACTCAAAGCAGGTCTCCAGCCAGGAGCCCTGACTCAGGCTGCCCAACCTCTCCTTGTGTTGTCTCTTCATTTTTCCCTTAGATGGGAAATTTACTTGATTTCTGTATAGGACTCTGTATCTTGAGCTGTGGTGTTTGTTATTTTTGTTTTGTTTCTGTTTTTTATTTTTTATTTTATTTTTGAGACAAGGTCTTGCTCTAACAGGGGTGCAATGGCATGATCACGGCTCACTGTAAGCTCGACCTCCTGGGCTTTTCCATTTTGCCACCTCAGCCTCCCAAGCAACTGGAACCACAGGTGTAAATCACAGTGTCAGGCTAATTTTTATTTTTATTTTTTGTAGATACGGGGTCTCCCTGTGTTATCCAGGCTGTCCTGGAACTCCAGAGATCAAAAGATCCTCCTACCTCGTCCTCCCAAAGTGCTGGGATTATAGGCATGAGCCATGACATTTGGCCCATTTCTGTTTTTAAAATTAAGTATCTGAGCTCTTGTGATGTATATTAAATAAATACATTTTGCTTATTTTCTGTTTAAAAAACCTGTAAATTAAAATTTATTTAGAATTGAAAAGAAAAGAGCACTACAGTATATTTTCTAATTTTAGTGGCTAAAGCCAACTTCAATAGTAGAATATACTCTTAAGAATGTACACTTAGAAAAGAATGTATTACTTAGAAAACGCTATGAGTGATCAAAACTTAAAAGAAAAATAACCTGAAATGGTTATTTTATATCTGTATTTAATGATGAAGTAATTGGTATACTTAAACTTCTAATATGAAGCCATAGAACTACAAAGCAAGATGAACTTATGGTTAAATATGCAACTTGCTTTGTCTGAAATTAGCCAAGTACTATACAGGTGCTAATGAATTCTCCAACTTGAGAAGACATGCAGTGAAAATTGCATCACTTTTTGGTTCTGTGTGCTGCTGTAAGCAGTGATTTTTTTTTTTTTTGCCTACCTATAGTTTTTTTTCTTTAAGTTACTACCTTGTGCCAAATTAAGAGGTATGAATTTGCAAATAGCTTCATTTTATGTGCCAGCAATAATTAGGCTCACAAGGAAAAGTAACCTCAGCTACATTTACAAAAGTTAGTATTTTATATTTCACTTACTGGATATGTGTGTCACTACAACTTATTTTTTCTGTGACGTATTTTAGAGATTTCCTATGTCTGAGAGTGTTGTGATCGATGTCTTTAATGCCAGAGAAGTCATAATTAGCTGGAAACATGGCTGGAGGTCACATTTTCTAAGTAGGAACATGCTGTTACTTCTGGCCTGGCAAGCAGTGGCAAACTTGTATGTATCTCCCTACCCCACTTTCCCCGCTCAGCATTAGAGTAGTCTTGTTAAGAGTTTGAATTTCAAAGTGAGAAAGACCTGAGTTAAAATCCCAGTTCAACCATGTACTAATTGTAAGATCTTAGGTAAGTTACTGGGCTTCTGAGTGTAATTTCTTCATCTGTAAAAAGGAATGATAAGATTGTTATGAGGATTAAACGGGGTAATATTTGCAATATGCTTAGCAAGAGCTTGACACATAGTAAGTGTTTTAAAAGTAGTAACAATAACTAAATAATATTAATCATAAGTTTGAAGGCCAGGTCTGGGGAAACAAAGTTGCATAGGCCATGGTCCCTATTTTCAAGAAACTCATAGACCAACGGAGTCTGTGACTCAAAAAGCATCACTGTAAAGGGGTAGGAGGATTATGGAGACGTTGAATAAAGAGCACAAAATTTCAGTTAGACAAGAGGAATATGTTCAAAAGATCTACTTTACCTCATGGTGATTGTCATTAATAACAATAGATTGTATACTTGAAATTGCTGAGAGTAGATTTTAAGTGTTCTCATGACCAAAAAATGGTATGTGAAGTAAATGGCTTGATTTAACCGTTACACAATATGTACATATATCAAAACACCATGTTATACACCAGAAATACATACAATGTTTATCAATTTAAAAAAGCATCACTGTAAATGTATCATTATATTGGAAATGTTCTTGGTACTGGATAGTTGGTTCTTGGTATTTCCATTAAGTGCTGTGTTATTGTTTTTTAAAATTACCTATAAATATTTTTTTTTCTTAACTTTGGATTTTAAGAACTTTACACCTAGAACAATGTATTGTAAGTGACTCATTAGAACTGTAGGTATTGGCATTCTCTGTCCTGCTCTTACTTCTGTTTCAGCCCCACAGCTGTTGGGCTCTTTCTTAGGTACCAAGAAGACAGCCAAGTGGGCATGATATCCAAATGAGGGGCCATATTTACCCTAAAAGATGAGTTTTGGTCAAGATGGGAGGTTGAGAGGAAGGACTAGAATATGAGATGCAAACTCAGGAAATCTATCCAGAATTGAGGCAAAGAAAAACAGGATCAAGTCATTCAGTTGGTACGCAAGGCCAGGATTCCTCCAGGAACCTGTACCTTGGAAAAGAGGGACCAGAGAAACCTCAGGAACTCAAGAGAACTGGGTAGGAGCTCAAGCCAGGAGCCTGACATTTGCAAGAGCAGTGTCTAACCAGTGGGTAGGGTAGAGTGAGAGAGGTGGAGACAACAGCACTTTCAGTGTTCTAAGTGGGCTCTAAACCTTTTTTGACTGTTGATATTTATTTACTTATTCATATATTATACACATGTACATAATTATTAACATCTTAGTTCAATGAATAATAAAGTTCATTGTTACTGATAACTGCAATTTTTTCAAATAGTTTAAAAAATAATTTTAAATTACTTTGGTTAGCTTCTTTCCAGACTTGATTATATTGTTACTGTTTTTAAATAAAGATGGGGCTGATGGAGATTGTGCTATTTTCTTGTTTGGTATTGTGTGTGCATTGTTCCATTACCTTCAATTTGCCTTTTCTTTGCCTTTTAAAGCCATTGTGTGAGAGTGAATTTAGTAATCCGTAAGTGCACTTAATTGGGCACATATAGGTAGAAATACATTGCCATACACTGAAACTGAGTGACTATTTAAGATATCTTATTTACTCTTTATATTTGAAAACACCTGCTCTTCCCTCTGGTTTCTTCGCATATCGTGTGGAACATGTATCTTTTCCTAACATTCACAGGATAAACAGTCACAATATAATCCTTCTGTATTTTTCTGAACTGATAATGGAAGAAGTTGGGAGAAGTTAAAAATGTACTACTTTGTTTCTTATAAGGAAGAAAAAAGAGACAGATTGATGTATAGAGCTGCAGAGAAGAGGAGAAAAGTGGAGGTTAAAGAGATGTGGGCAATTAGTAGAGGGGGCAAGTTTTGGGATAAAGATATGAATACCGGATCTTTTGAGGAAGTTTTACTATTTGAAATTGAAGTAGCCTATTCTCCATATTTTTTATTCTGGTTATTTATTTTTGAGTAAATACAAATGCTGCATTGTTTTAAACTCTCAATGACAGAGTGCAGCAGTATACACTAAAAAAGTCTTTTCTTGCTTCTTCATTATCTAAATCCTGTCATGCTCAAGATCCGTCTTTTCCAAGTAGCCTATACCAGACTCCAGACTGTATTTTCTGGAAATGCCAGCAACAGTATCTCCCATCTTGAATGCTTTTTTATACAATAACGTTGGCACTCTTTCCTTCACTGAAAAGGCTATACAGATGCAGATAAGTGCATAAAAGGATCAATAGCCATTAGCAAAGTGCAAATTAAAAATACAATAAGATATTCTTAAGATAATTATTGTAACAGCTAACATTTAAAAATTATGATACCACCAAATACTGGTGAGAATGCATAGAAATTGGATCTCTCATACATTGCTAACAGGAATATAAAATAGTACAGCTACTGTGGAAAATGGTTTGGCAGTTTCTTAAAAAACTGAACACACTTTGGAGTTCGAGACCAGCCTGGCCAACATGGTGAAACCATGTCTCTACTAAAAATACAAAAATTAGCTAGGCATGGTGGTGCACACCTCTAATCCCAGCTACTCAGGAGGCTGAGAAAGGAGAATTCCTTGAACCCGGGAGGTGGAGGCTGCAGTGAGCCGAGATCATGCCACTGCACTCCAGCCTGGGTGACAAAGACTCCATCTTGGAAAACAAACAAAACAAAACAAAAAGTGAAACATAACATATGATCCAGCATTGTACTCCTTGGTATTTACCCAAAGGGGTTGAAAACTTGTGTTCGTACAAAAATCCTTACACAGATGTTCATGGCAGCCTAATTTATAATAGCTCCAAACCAGAAACATCAAAATGTTCTACAATAAGTGAATAATGATGTGAGCAGTGAATACTGCAGGGAATACTACTTAATAAAAAGGAATGAATTGTTGATACACATAATCATTTAGATGGCTCTCATTATGCTAAGTGAAAAACAATCTCAAAAGGTCACATGTTGTATAATTTTTTTTGTATAATGTTCTCAAAATTACAAAATTATAGAGGTGGAGAGCAAATTAGTGTTTGCCAGGGGTTTGGGATGGGGAGGTGGTGTGATTGTAAAGGGGTAGCATGAGGGAGATCTTTGTGGTGATAGTTCTGTATCTTAATTTCAGTGGTAGTGAGTGATAAAATGGCACAGAAAAATGACAATGTCAATTTCCTGGTTTTAAATAACTCTTAAGTACTGGGATTTATCTAGTGGGGAAGCTAGCAGGTACATGAAAACTTCTTGTACTATCTTTGCAACTTTGTGTGAATCTATAATTATTTCCACACACAAAGTTAAAAAATACAAGAGATTAAATTTAGATTAGACCCTCATCAGCCTTTGTCTCCACTCCTTCCCTGCTCTTGGAAAAAGCAGCAGAGGGGCATGGGCAGGGCACACCAAAAATACGTTATAATTTCTCTTGTGAGTTTTTCTTTGACCCCAGTATTAAGTAGAATTGTGTTATTTAATTTCCAGATATTTGTAGATTTTCTATGTATCATATGATTAATTTCTAATTTAATTCCATTGTATAACATCTTAAACTTTTTAACTTTTTTTTTTTTATATAATTCTTTAAGTTCTGGGGTACATGTGCAGAACATGCAGTTTTGTTACATAGGTATACACGTGCCATGGTGGTCACCTACATTAGGTATTTCTCGTAATGCTATTCCTCCCCTAGACCCCCATCCCCCGACAGGCCCTGGTGTATGATGTTCCCCTCTTTGTGTCCATGTGTTCTCATTGTTCAACTCCCACTTATGAGTGAGAACATGAGGTATTTGGTTTTCTGTTCCTGTGATAGTTTGCTGAGAATGATGGTTTCCAACTTCATCCATGTCCCTGCAAAGGACATGAACTCACACTTTTTATGACTGCATAGTATTCCATGGTATATATGTGCCACCTTTTCTTTATCCAGTCTGTCATTGATGGGCATTTGGGTTGGTTCCAAGTCTTTGCTATTGTGAATAGTGCCGCAGTAAACATACATGTGCATGTGTCTTTATAGCAGAATGATTTATAATCCTTTGGGTATATATCCAGTAATGGGATTGCTGGGTCCAATGGTATTTCTAGTTCTGTATCCTTGAGGAATTGCCACACTGTCTTCCACAATGGTTGAACTAATTTACACTCCCACCAACAGTGTAAAAGCTATCCTGTTTCTCCACATCCTCTCCAGCATCTGTTGTTTCCTGACTTTTTAATGATCGCCATTCTAACTGGTGTGAGATGGTATCTCATTGTGGTTTTGATTTGCATTTCTCTAATGACAAGTGAAGATGGGCATTTTTTCATATCTTTGTTGGCTGCATAAATGTCTTTTTTTGAGAAGTGTCTATTCATATTCTTTGCCCACTTTTTGATGAGGTTGTTTTTTTCTTGTAAATGTGTTTAAGTTCTTTGTAGATTCTGGATATTAGCCATTTGTCAGATGGATAGATTGCAAAAATTTTCCCCCATTCTGTAGGCTACCTGTTCGCTCTGATGGTAGTTTCTTTTG
Source organism: Theropithecus gelada (assembly GCF_003255815.1). Taxonomy (NCBI): domain Eukaryota; kingdom Metazoa; phylum Chordata; class Mammalia; order Primates; family Cercopithecidae; genus Theropithecus; species Theropithecus gelada. Next base: position 14,979,078 of record NC_037686.1, on the reverse strand, counting down.
CTGTGCAGAAGCTCTTTAGTTTAATTAGATACCATTTGTCAATTTTGGCTTTTGTTGCCATTGCTTTTGGTGTTTTAGACATGAAGTCTTTGCCCATGCCTATGTCCTGAATGGTATTGCCCAGGTTTTCTTCTAGGATTTTTATGGTTTTAGGTCTTATGTTTAAGTCTTTAATCCATCTTGAGTTAATTTTTGTATAAGATGTAAGGAAGGGGTCCAGTTTCAGTTTTCTGCATATGGCTAGCCAGTTTTCCCAACACCATTTATTAAATAGGGGATCTTTCCCCCATTGCTTGTTTGTGTCAGGTTTGTCAAAGATCTGATGGTTGTAGATGTGTGGTGTTATTTCTGAGGCCTCTGTTCTGTTCCATTGGTCTATATATCTGTTTTGGTACTAGTACCATGCTGTTTTGGTTACTGTAGCCTTGTAGTATAGTTTGAAGTGAGGTAGCATGATGCCTCCAGCTTTGTTCTTTTTGCTTAGGATTGTCTTGGCTATGCGGGCTCTTTTTTGGTTCCATATGAAGTTTAAAGTAGAAACTTTTTAACTTTATTGAGAATGTATAGCTTAGTATATATGAATATTTTACCTTAGTGAATTTACTATGTACATTTGAGTAGAATGCACATTCTGCAGTTGTTGGCTGAGTGTTTTATAAATATTAATGAGGTAAATACTATTGATCATTTATTTCCTTGCTGACTTTTTTGCCTAATTGTTATCAGTTTATGAGAGAGAGCTATTACAATCTCTAATATTATTTGTAGATTTGCCTATTAATAATCCTTCCTTTATTTCTATTAATATTTGCCTAATGAATTTTGAAGTTCTTCTTAAGTACATACATATTTATTTTATTTTTTGAGACAAGGCATCACTCTGTTGCCCAAGCTGGAGTGCGGTGGCATGATCATAGCTCACTGTAACCTAAAATTCGTGGGCATTAAGTGATCCTTCTGAGTAACTATGACTACAGGTATGTGCTACCATGTCTGGCTAATTTTTAAATTTTTGTAGATATGTGGTCTCACTATGTTGCCCAGGCTGCTCTTGAACTCCTTGGCTCAAGTAATCCTCTCGTCTTAACTTCCCAAAGTGCTGGTAATATAGGCATGAGCTACCATGTCCAGTCTACATAGATATTTAGATTGTTAGGTCTTCCTGATGAGTTGTTCTTTTTATCATTGTGAAATTTCTTGCTTTATCATTTGTAATATTCTTTATCTTGAGTCCTACTTTGTCTAATATCAAAATAGTCATACCACTTCCCATTTTCATGATGTTTATTTTTCCGTTCTTTTACTTTCAGTCACTTTGTATCAGATGTTTTTTATCTCTGCTCTTCACAGTGTATAATTTCTATTGACCTGCCTTCATATTCACTGACTCTTTTGGTTGCCATCTCCATTATGCTATTATGCTCATTTACTGAATTTTTCATTTCAGTTATTGTATATTTTTCAGTTTAGGACCTCCATTTAATTCATTTTTAAAAAATAATAGCCTTACAGGAAATATTTAATATAATGTAATTCACTCATTTAACATGTATAATTCAATGACTTTTAGTATATTTACAGATATATACCAGCACCACCACATTCATTTTTAGAATATTTTCATCACCTCAGAAAGAAACCCTTTAGTTATCACCCTTAATTTTTTCCCCCAATCCTTAGGCAACACTAATCTACTTTCCATCTCTATAGATTTACCTATTCTGGACATTTCATACAAATTAAATCATATAATGTGTGATCTTCTGTCTGACTTTTTTTCACTTAGCAAAATGTTTTCAAGGTTCATTGATGTAGTATGCATCTGAACTTCATTCTTTTATATTGCCAAATAATATTTAATTAGATAGATATGCCACATTTTGTTTATCCATTTGTCTGTTGATGGACATTGGATTATTTCCATCCTTAACTATAATAAATAATACTGCTATAAACATTTGCATTCCAGTTTTTGTGTGGACATACATTTTTATTTCTCCAAGATAGATACCTAGGAGTGAAATTACTAAGTTATATGGTAACTATATGTTTAACTGATTAACTGCTAGACTGTTTTCCAAAGTGGCTATACTATTTTACATTTCCACCAGCAGTGTATATGGATTCTGATTTCTCCAGTTGTTATCTGATATTTTTACTTTAGCCATCCTAGTGAGTGTGAAGAAGTATCTCATCGTGGTTTTAATTTGCATTTCCCTGATGGTTAATGATGTGGAGTATCTTCATGTGTGTATTGACCATTTGGTTTGGATGTACTATTTTGAATATTTTGCTTTTCTTGACTATAGGCCACATTTTCTTATTTGTGCCTTGACTCAGGGTCTTATAAAGATAAAAATTCAGTTATTGGCTGGTCTGTGTTATCAGCTAGAGCTCTGGGTCCTCTTCCAAGTTCATGTGGTTGTGGCAGAATTCAGTTCCCTGTGGTTGTATGACTGAAATCCCCATTTCCTTGCTGCCTGTAATTAGGGACCACTCTCAGCTCCTAGAGACCACTTGCATTTCTTGCCACATAACCCTCACCATTTTAAAGCTAGTAGTGGGGAACATTTTATACATTAAATCTCCCTCATGCTTTGACTCTCTGGCTGCTTCTGGCCCACCTGGATAACTTCTTTATCTACAGTGAACTGATTTAGGATATCTACAAAATTCCTTTTCGGGAGTACCTAGATTTGTGCTTGACTGCATAACTGGACAAAAGTTATGTACACTAGACTGGAAATGTTAGGGCCGTCTTCAAATTCTGCTTATGACAATTAGTGTAGCTCTACCAGCTTTTAATTTTGTTAGTGACTGTATAGTGTATTTTTTTCTATAATAGTAACTTTTCTGTGCTGTCAGGTTTAAATGTCTTCTTAACAGTAGATTAACAGCTGGATTTAAGAAAGTAACAATTTTGGAGTCTCCAGTGTGTATCTGGTGAGTTTACGCCACTTAGTGATTACTGACATATTTAGAATTATTTTTTATCATCTTTTGTGCTTCCATTTACTCTGTTTTGTTTTTTCTCTGTATCTATCACTTCTCTCCCCCTCTTCTGGTTTGATAGTTACATATTCTGTAATTTCAGTGGTTTTCCTGAAATTAATTATTTTATTAACAAGTCTGAAGTTAATATATCTGTCCTCCAGACAAATAAGACAGGAACCTTAAAATTATGTTAATTCCAATTGTCTCACTTTAATCTTAGAGAAAAAATGGATTGCTTATACATGAATGATAGTCTGCTGACAGATTTCTCATCAGCATCGGCAGAATACAGCAAATAAATATCTTCTAACAGTTGAGGTAAATGAACTGTCTGCTTAAGAGTCAATAACCAACAAAAATACCGTTCGAGGGCAAAGCTCACGGATTCTTCCCAAGAGAACACTAAATGATATACTTCAGTCACAAGAAAACAATGCCTAAGAGTGGGATGTAAGTAACAATGCTTATCAAAGAGACTGGTAAATATACTGATACATTTTTATAAACATGAACTATAAAAAGTAATACAAAGAATAATTCTGTGGGATAGTTTCGCATTTTTTTACAGATGGAGAAAAGAAGAGTGGAGAAGCTAAGTATCAAACTTGTATGAGGTCACACAGCTACAGACTACAGCTAGGAGAATGTCCTCTAGCTCAGAAATGATGTGAGACTTGGCCGGGCGCGGAGGCTCACGCCTGTAATCCCAGCACTTTGGGAGGCCGAGGCCGGCGGATCACGAGGTCAGGAGATCGAGACCATCCTGGCGAACAGGGTGAAACCCCGTCTCTACTGAAAATACAAAAAAATTAGCCGGGCGTGGTGGCGGGCGCCTGTAGTCCCAGCTTCTAGGGAGGCTGAGGCAGGAGAATGGCGTTAACTCAGGAGGCGGCGGAGCTTGCAGTGAGCGGAGATCGTGCCACTGCACTCCAGCCCCGGCCACAGAGCGAGACTCCGTCTCAAAAAAAAAAAAAAAAAAAAGAAGGACGTGAGACTCAAAAAGCAATTCTAACAATCTGCATCATTTATTCTTTTAGCTCATTTGTGACCCAGAGGGTTCCAATGTCTATGAGTTCTAGAATGTATAAGAAAAATTTACTCAGGCACTATCCTTTGAATTAGAACATGGAACAACAAGGTCCTATAAATCGTGATAATTTATCTTATTTGAAATCCCAGTTATGCAGAGTGATTTTTCAGTCACTAGCATAATTACAGAAACTTTGAGAAATATTAAGTAATTGGTGGTGATATGACCATGTTCAGAAACCAAAGGCCAAAAGAGAAGCCAAATTGAATAAACAAAATTGTCTTAGTAAATAGCAAAATGTGGAGTTCCTCTGTATTTGGAGGTAAATTCTAAACAATAAAACACGTGATGTTTTGTTTTTTAAAAAGATCACCTGATTTGTTCTTAAACCAGGCTTACAAGCTACAATATAATCTTTTAAAATTATAGGTAATTACAAAAAGGCACATTAAACTTCAGTTAATCACAGTTGTTTCAAAAATATGTCCCTTCTCTTAACAAAGCAGTAACTCAGCCAAAACTTGGATAAACTGGCATTTCCTTAGATCACATGTTTCATTCCTAAACACAATGCCCCTTGTGTTTCTTTCAGGTGTCCATACTTTCTCTGAAAAATAGATCTCCCCTTCCAAAGCTTGAGCATTATCTGCTCTTTGTTTGAAAATAAATGCATTGTTCGTGTGGGGACTAGTAACGCAGGTGTTTTACCTCTCTTTTCCTAGTCAGGCTGATTCTTAAGCCTTTTATGAAATCAGTTTAGTTCAGTCAAATCTCTGACATCCACTTTTTATTGCCATTTCCCTTGATGGCTATAATATAAACTCTAAATACAAGAAGATCATCTTTTATTCCATTATGTTTACCTCTTTCTTCTACAATAGTTATCTTGGAAGATGTTTACATTTTTAGTTAATATCTCAAGTGTTGCCAGCATTCTGCGTTCTTCTCACTTCTCGAAGACTAACTCTGGGGCAAGGCCAAAGTTCAGATCAAGCATTAATAGTTCAAGTTGCTTTCATTTTTCCTAAACTCCTTAAGGTACCCAGATTTGCTCCTGTCACGGGAAAGCACTATCTAAAAGCTCTGCATGAAATTAAACTCCCTGAGGTGTAAGCAAACTGAATAAAGCCATGGAAGCATGTATTGAAGCAACTCTTCCTGAGTGAGACATGAGAAACACTAACATTCTTAACACAGCAAGGATTGGTGTTGGGTGTCAGGTAACTGATTGTGTCTTCTGAAATACAGAGTTTCAACCCCTCATTTTATTTCCAAACAATCACTTTTATGTTACTCTCTAGAGAATGAGGAGGATCGGATCTCAGATCATGGGGCATGCTATAGCTGAGAAGGGAAAAAGGGGAGCAGAATTAAAGACTTCATCTCTTCAATGCAGAGGATAGTAATTGATATTACTTATCAAAGTATCTCTTTTCTAGCTATGTAACATGGAGTTTCAAGCAATTTATTATTGTCATTCTTGTCTCAGTTGTGTACATAATACCCTTTTCCTGTCATTTATGATACTAAAGTATATTTCAGTAAAATGTAGTACATATTTTAGGTTTTTATCATATTGTTTTCATGGATAAGAGGTTTAACAATTTCATGTTTTATTATAAATGTTAGAAAGTTTATATGAAAATAGTGAATAATCAGTAATCTAGCTTCTTTTTCTAATTGCAGTGTTTTTCATAATGTAACAATGTACTGAATGCTTTGTTGATTAAAAGTGGAATGTAGCACATTCACAGTGTATATTATTGCTTCTTTGTCCAGTTTGCCAAGTGCAACTAATGTGAACTTACTCATAATACACACTATGCTGTTATGAGTGACTGCAGAGTTCCTTTACAATGTTGCCGCTTCATTTTAAAAATAAGCGCACATTTCTTCAGTTGTCCAAAAAACATTTTGTAGGAATTAGGAATCAGTTTCAAAATGGATTTTACTTTTTATGTTAAGATTGATAATTCTACAGAAAATTTAAAACCAGAGTTTGGTATTCATATTTTACACTGGCAATACTCTGTAACACTGGGTGCTATAGCTCATATGGACAATAAGATGGAACTCAGCATTATGTGAATATATTAAGGAGATTTTACTTAAAAGGAGGTCCATGACCCTGGCCTCAAGGAAAGTGTTAATCAAGACATTTGAGTGTTTAGGGATTTTGATATCAATGGTTGAAGTGAATTGGTAAAGCATAATTATAATATGGAACCTCCACTCAAGCATAATCTCACCTTCAGTTATTCTTAAGCATGGGTCACTTATTTATGCTTGAGTCAGCTGATTTCAAAACTCCTATTTCATATCCCCTTGGGACAGCTAAAGAAAGCTTTCTTCACTGCATACATGGGAAATAGCACTCTGAAACCCCTTGCTTGAAATGGAGAAAGGGAAAAAAAAAACCCTCTATATTTCCAGCATTTGCAAACACAATGTATCCAAAATTTCTAAAGTTTACTTAAGCTGCAAATGCACTTAGGTAAATTGATTTAACAAATATTTTTTTCTTTTTCAGCTTTATTGAGGAATAATTTATGCATAATAAACTACATGTATTGAAAGTGTACAGTTTGATGAGTTCTGACAAATCATATGTACCTGTCCACAATCAGATTACAGAACGTGTCTATGACCTCACAAAGGTTCCTTGTGCTCCTTTGCAGTTCCTCCCTTTTTCTATACTCTATCCTCACTTCCACTGATCTGCTTTTTAAATTTTTATTTTGTTTTATTTTTAGAGACAGAGTCTTGCTGTGTCACCCAGGCTGGAGTGCAGTGGCGTGATCATAGCTCACTGTAATCTCAAACTCCTGGGCTTACATGATCCTCCTGCCTCAGCCTCTGGAGTAGCTAGGACTACAGGCACATGCCACCATGCCTGGCTAATTAAATTTTTTTTTTTTTTAAGAGACAGGGTCTTGCTCTGTCATCCAGGCTAGTCTCAAACTTCTGGGTTGAAGGGATCCTCCCATCTCAGTCTGATCTCTATTTTATTTGTGCTTTATACAAATGGAATTATATAATATTTACTATTTTGTGCCTGGTTCCTTAATTCTACATGATGATTTTAAGACTCATCCATATGTTGTTGCACATATCAATAGTTCTTTCCTTTATATTGCTGAATAGTATCCCATTGTATAGAAATACCCACATTTTGCTTACCATTCACCTGTTAATGGACATTTGGGTTATTTCCAGTTTGAGGTTCATTCAACACATACTTATTGATGGCTATTACTGTCCAGGCAAATGTTCTAAAGAAAAATGGGAGACCATGGTAAGTAAAATAGTCAAAATCATGGCCAAAATGGAGATTACTGGAGGGGATGGATATTATGTAAACAAATATCAAGTATGCCTGATGAGGAAAATGAAGCAGGATAAGAGAGAAAGGAAATCCATAATTGAGGCAGATTCTGTTTTCTATAGGATGATCAGGAAATGCCTCACTGATGAGATAACCTTTGTACAAAGACCTAAAAGAAGAAAATGAGTGATCCTTGTAGACATCTGGGTGAAGAGTACTGAGACTTTAGTGCCTAAATGTTAAGCTTAAAAGAAAAGTCTTTTTGCCTCACTTTAGCATTCATGGTTCTAATAGTTATTTTTGGTTCAGTGGTAGGTATTTTTACAACTACTTTCGACATCAGTTTTAACCTGTTGGGAAACACAGTGGTCTGCTGCCTGCTGCTGCTGCCGCCACACCCAGGGCTCCTCTGTGGTGGAGGAGCCCTGAACTCTTGTAAAGTTCCTTTGAGGAGAATGAATCGTTCAAATGCTTGTGTAGTGTTAAAGATTTTAGGAATCTTTCAGCTCCTCGGAGGAGCCTATCAGACTCTGACTTTGTCACATGGGGCAGCTGACCTTTTGCCTTAATAACCTCATTTGTTATAGGATAGTGTCTGTTGCTGGACCCATACTGAAAAGGTAAGGATAACTATCCACAGGGGTGTTAGAGGGTTCCCTGGGGACAGAAGTGTATGAAATGCCCTTGGAAAACTAAGTTACCTCCCTTTTTCTAAACTGGTGGCTGAGCCAGTATGTGGATAGTCGGAACACCAGATTATAGAGAGATTCTTAAGAGCTATCTTTAGTAAATTTTTCTTTTTTTTAAAAAAAAAAAGCATTATCTGTGTCAGCTCTGCCCAATATTGCAGGTATTGAATGACTTTCAGGATGTCCAGTCTCTTCATTTTTGAAAGCAGAATCTAACAGCACATAACCTAAACCTAGAATAGACCCAGTGTATCTATGAATTTCTTTGGGCTATAACCTTTCCCATAACACTTAAACATAACCATCTTTTACCTTGACTTCCTGAATGTTATCAGCCTTACCAACAGTAGATCCCAGCATTAACCCAATGCTAGTACTACTTCTTACCTATTTGATCTTCTATATATATCATTATAGATTCATATATTTTATTTTATAATTTTGGATTATAATCCAATGCTATGTTATTTATTTTGTTGCTCAGATTGTTCCAGTTTTGGCCATTAGTTCTTTCAGGTTGGCTGTTGTGATTCTTTGGCATGCTTCTATCATTTTATTTTTTTCAGCAGTTTCTTACTTTCTGGTATTGTAAAATATTTCAGGCTTATTTTTATTTTCCCTGCCCGAGTCCTAGAATCAGCCAGTTTCCCAAGAATCTCTGGTTCCTTTTACTGGAAAATGGTATTTAGAAGCCAAATGTGAGTACTGGGTTTGTGCTTTGCTGCTGTGGTGTGATTGCTTCCAGGATGTCTGAGTCAATAGGGCTAGGTAATGTATGTATATTAACTCGTGTATACACATATCTATAAGTAGTGTCTACCTATTTATCTATTAAACTAACCATGAGTTCATACTGATGTCTCCAACTCTAATCCAGCACCACAGGGTTTATTTTATCCTCCCCTTCTGGTTTATTTGCAACTTTAATCTCTTACAGTGAGAAACCTGGCTCCCACAACCTTCCATTTGTTTACTTAGTTGTTCAGCCTTATTATTCATGCAAAGCAATTACTATAAACATTTTAAATGCAATTCTGTATCTAACAGTTTATCCTACCATACGTCCACACTGGTATGTAATAATATTTGCATGAGAACTGTTCATTGAAGCATTGGACTCTCTCCTTCCCTTTTAAACCTTATTAGATTATCTTGGATTTTTAAAAAACCTTTTGTTGTGGACGTTTTCAAGTACATACAATAGTAGGGAAGTATGCTGAACCCTATGAAACCATAGCTCAGCTTTAACATTTTTTATTTTGCCTATCTTGTTTAATCTGTTCCCCATATTTTTTTTTTTAGTATTTTAAAGCAAATCCCAGAGATCATATCATTTCACCTATAAATACTTCAGTAAGTATTTCAACAGATAAGTTTTTTTTTTAAAAAAACATAACCACAATGTCATTTTCATACCAAAAATTAATAGTAATTCCTTTATATAATATGATAAAATTTCTCCAACAGTGTGAAAAAAATCTTTTCACAGTTAGTTTGTTTGAATCAGAATCCATGGTAGATGGAATATTGCCCTATACCCCCGATCCCTACCAAGATGTCCACATTTTATGCCCTGGAATCTATGTTGCCATGTTACTTTATGTGGCAATGGGGACTTTGCAGATGTGATTATGTTAAGGCTCTTGAGATGGGAAGGTTGTCCTGGATTATCTGGATGTGCTCAGTGTGTTTACAGTGTTTCCATGTGAGAGAAGTAGGAGGGTCAGAATGACAGAAGGAGATGAGAGCAGAAACAGATGGCAGAGAGATGCCCTTGCTGCAAGGGGGGCACAAGCCAAGGAATGTGGACAGCCTACACAAGCTGGAAAAGGCAAAAAAATGGGTTAACTCCTAGAGCCTCCAGAAGGAATGTAGTCTGACTGCAATTTAGCCTGTGAAGGCCCTTTTTGGATTTCTGACCCCTAGAAGAGAATAGAGTGTCGTTTTAAGCCACTAAATTTGTGATAATTTGTTACAGCAGCACTAGAAAAATAAAGGATCCAATATCTACATATCTCATTGGGTTGTCATACATCTTAAATTTCTTTTAACTGATTATAGTTCTATCTCTTTTTATTTTCTTATGTGTTGAAGAAACTGGATCATTCATCCATATGATGTTCTGCATTCTGGATTGGCTCATTTTACCTCCTGGTGTCATTTAACTTGTTCTATATCCTGTATTTCCTAAAAATTAATATTAAAGTATAAAACCTTATTTATAATCAGGTTCAATTTTGGGGGGAGACAGTATACTTCATACATGGTGCCTTGTATTTCCTATTACATCACACCAGGAGACATGAACAGTTGTCCTATTGTTCATGCCGCTAACCTGATCTGGCTACCCGAAAGCTTCCATCAATCTTTTACTTAGGGTTTTAGCAGCTATTGATGATTAATACTTATATCCATTAGTTAACTAATTGTTCTGAAATGGTGATGAATTAGTTCTTCTTCAAGGAAGAACTTTCTCTTATAAGAGTGACTGTTTACTCTGAAATATAGTTTGTATATGGGAACAGAATATATGCTTGATTCCCTTCATTCATGGATTTTTTTTTTAGAATAGTAAGTTTGTGTGTCCTATGAAACCTCTAATGGTAACAAATGAAGTTTTTTTTTATTAGTTTCATTATGAATTCATGGATTTACATATTTGTTGTGTTTTAATCAGTTGGAATCAGTGTTATTTTTCCTGCTCAAATTGTACTTTGTCAAGTGAAAACCCTTCAAAGTGACTAGCTGGTGTTTTGATGCTAAATTTTGTTCCCATGCCTGTTCTATCACTCTATTTTATTTCCCACTCTACAATATCAGTTGCATGGTTTTAGTTTAGCTTCTCATTAATTCACTTTGAAAATAAAAAGAAAATGTGTGTATATTTTAGTTTCTTTTTTCTTTTTTTTCTTTTTTTTTTTTTTTTTTTTTTTACAAAAGTTAACATATTATATACTCTGATCTGCATCTTGTTTTCTTCATTTAATGATACATTCTGGAGATCCCTTCATATAAGTATAAAGAGAGATGCCTCATTCCTTTTTACGGCTGTACAGTATTCTGTGTTGGGATGTACTATGGTTTAGCCAGTCAGTTCTATATTGATGATTTTTTTTTTTCTAGTCTTTGGGAAAGTATAGGTATATTCCCGTATATACTTGCTATGATGTTGTAAGGTATTTTCTCCTTGAGACCCTGGCTTTTGATTTAGTCAGTGAGTTCTGGGATTGAGAATTGGCTCAGGTCTTGGAAACCAAACATGGGATGTCATTTTTTTTTGTTGGCGGTAGTTACCATCAGCCTCTTGTTTCATCCATCTTTGATTTCTTTTGATCAGTTAGATTGAGCAATACCCTTATTGGCTTCCCATCTATCTGGCTCCATGGGTACTGTGCCCTATTAAAAAGTCTGTATCTTTCTGTAGTTCAGGGAACTTTCACAGTGATCTACTATTGCTTGTGATAATTGTGTCTACCTTGCTTCTAATGGCTTATGAGTTTGGCAAGCAGATGGTATTTTCACTTCACTTAGTGTAGTCCATTTTGTTTTGTTTTTTTGGTTCTAAGAGTCACCCTGTCAGCATGGTAGCAGTGTCTCTTGGAGTTCTTGCCAGGTGACTACATACTATATCCTCGGAGAGTGCCATAAACTCAGAGCCTGGAGGAGAACCTGCTTTCTAAAGTGATAAGGAATGAGATGGTGAAAGGAGTACCATAATCATTTAGAAACTCAGTGTTGGCTATCCTCTATAGGCCATAGCTGATAGTAAGAGAGAGAATGTCACAGAACTAGTCTTACTGATAGCAATGGGGATAACAGGCTTCCAAATCTATAGAAGCCAGGTGACAAAGCTAAGCTGTCTGAACAGGAAAAATCTAGAAACAAACTGAATGTTCATCAATATGGGACTGGTTAATTAAATTATAGTAGCCATAATCTATGTGGTAATACATTCTATGAGGTAGATCTATATGTACAGTAAGTCCTCACTTAACATTGTCACTAGGTTCTTGGAAACTGTGACTTTAAGGGAAATGATATATAACAACATAAATTTTTACCATAGGCTAATTGATATAAACAAGAATTAAGTTTCTATAACATAGTTCTGGTCATGAAAACATCACCAAATTTCTCAATAAAGACCAAACACTTCTAATATTAGACATTGAAATAAATGTGAACTATACATATGTATAAGAAAGATTAATAAAAATAAGTAAGATAACTATTTACCCAGTTATTTCAGTTCAAGGTCACAGGAGGCCAGAACCAATCTCTGCAGCCCAGAGTATAAGGTGGGAACCAACCCTGGACAGAGTGCCATCCCATTGCAGGGCATACTCACACATGTCCCTAAACTCATCCTGGAACCATTTAGACACAGCAGTTCACCTAATGTGCACTTTTCTGGGATTGGGAGAAAACTCTCAAAGATGGGAGAACATGCTAACTTCACATGGCCCTGGCTGGGAATCAATTTTTTTTTTCTCATCAGTGTTATAATGAAATGATGTTATTTGAGGACCTGCTGTACCACTATAGAAAAATCTTCAAGTACATGAAAAAAAATTGCAGGTTAGGCTGGGCACGGCGGTTCATGCCTGTAATCCCAGCACTTCGGGAGGCCAAGGCAGGCGGATTGCTTGAGTCCAGGAGTTCAAGACCAGCTTGGGCAACATGGTGAAATCCCATCTCTACTAAAAACACAAAAAATTAGCCAGGTATGGTGGTCAGCATGCCTGTAGTCCCAGCTACTTGGGAGGCTGAGCCCGGGAGGTCGAGGCTGCAGTGAACTGAGATCACGCCACTGCATTCCAGCCTGGGCAACCAGAGTGAGACTCTGTCTCAAAAAAACAGAAATTACAGATTTAATATATAGAGTATGATCTCAGTTGTATATAAACAAAGGATATTTTATGTTTACATTTTTGAATTTGCATAGAAAATTCCTGGAAGACTACAAAAAAAAAAAAAAAAAAACCTTCTGGGAAATATGATTAGAAGCTGAAAAGGGATAAAGGTATTTTTTACTTTTAATTTTATGCCCTCTCTACTGTTTGACATTTTTATGACAAGTACTGTTGATTTTATATTATTTTAAAAATGATGTTGCTGTTGAACCAACTGGTGATTATTGTTCCTTGGAGTTTTGCTCTCCTGTCATACCTCATCCACTTGATCAGCCCTCTGGGAAAAAGGTAACAGGCCAGAGTTAGGTCCTGAAACCCAGGCACTGTGATTTATGTTGATTACCAGCCTCACAATATCCATTTAGCTTCAGTTCTCTCTGGGCTTCTGTCACATTGTGGAGACCCCGATATCCCTAGGAGTCATGAACAATGACTAGGGCCTTGCTGTTTCTGTGCAATTAGACCAAAGTTTTGGGAGGAATACACAAATGAAAATGTGGGGAGAACAGCTTATAATTGTGCATCTTTGGACTGACTTAATTTCCATTATTTGGCCAAATAATCCAATTTAGTGTGTTTTTAAGTGAATATTGGTACATTCATTCTTTTTCCATTTTATACAGCATTATTTTGATCATAATTCAACTTTTTTTTCTTTTTTTTTTTTTTTTGAGACAGAATCTTGCTCTTTTCCCCAGGCTGGAGTGCAGTGGCGCAATTTCAGCTCACTGCAACCTCCGCCTCCTGGATTCAAGCTATTCTCCCACCTCAGCCTCCCGAGTAGCTGGGACTATAGGTACATGCTACCACTCCCGGCTAATTTTTGTATCTTTTGGTAGAGACGGGTTTTCAGCATGTTGGCCAAGCTATTTTTGAACTCTTGACCTCAAGTGATTCACCTACCTTAGCCTCCCAAAGTGCTGGGATTACAGGCATGAGCCACTGCGCCAGGCCAGGTCATAATTCAACTTTTAAGGAACACAGTGTTAATACAATTTCATAGATGAAACTATGACCACTAAAAATACTAATAGAACTTAATAACATTCTGGGTGGAATAATTATTTGGTTTAATTCTTAAATTGGTATTTGGAATTAAAATGCTAAGGTGATTATTGCCTTAGAAATTTGCTTATAAATAGTAAACAGTAAATGGAGAATATGCAAGTTAACATCTATCACCTTCCTTCTCCTTAGTAATGTAGCAAGTAGGATTCTAATTTAAAATACTAATTTAGGTGGCTCACACCTGTAATCCCAGCACTTTGGGAGGCCAAGATGGGCAGCTCACTTGAGGTCAGGAGTTCAAGACCAGCTTGGCCAACACGGTGAAACCTCATCTCCACTAAAAATACAAAAATTAGCCAGGCGTGGTGGTGGGCACCTGTAATCCCAGCTACTTGGTAGGCTGAGGCAGGAGACTTGCTTGAACCGGGGAGGCAGGGGCTGCAGTAAGCTGAGATTGCGCCGCTGCACTCCAGCCTGGAGGACAGAGGGAGACATTATCTCAAAAAGAAAAGTAATAATAATAATAAAATAAATAAATAAATAAAACTAATTTAAACCTGATCTGTTTCTGACATCTCATCAGCTTTTCTCCCAGATAAGGCAGGAAATAAAAATGTGCACACCTGTCAAAGCTTAAGTTAACACAATCCTACAAAACAAATAAAAATACTATGTATATTGAGCAGACAACTAAAAACTAGTGTTAAACCCCTGGGGAAATAAATAGGCTAATTATGCCTTGGTATGTTTCTTGAGAACTTTTCATTTATTTTCACATAAATTAGATATTCTGAGATCTCTGCCAGGAAATGGATATAACTTTTCCACTATCAAACACAGATAAAATCCTTGTCTACATGTTTTCCCAAGTAGGTCATTCATTAATCCGACATGCTCTACTTTGTTTACACAGAGCAGAGTAACATTTCAGCTTTTAGTTATACATTTGGTTTCTGCCTTGCTAAGAAGCATTCAGTTGTTTTCAGTATAATCTCATTGTCTTTAATGAAAACGCAGCAAGGACCATGATATGGTTTGGCTGTGTGTCTCCACCCAAGTCTGATGTTGAATTGTAATCCTTGGTGTTGGGGGAGGCACCTGGTGGGAGGTGATTGGCTCATGGGAGCGGATTCCCCACCTGCTGTTCTCGTGATAGTGGATTATCACGAGATCTGGTTGTTTAAAAGTGTGTAGCACTTCCCCTTGCTCTCTTGCTTTCTCCTGCTGCCATGTGAAGAAGGTATTTGCTTCCCCTTTGCCTTCCACCATGATTGTAAGTTTCCTGAGGCCTTCCATTCATGCTTCCTGTTGAGCCTGCAGAACTGTGAGTCAATTAAATTTCTTTTCTTCATAAATTACCCAGTCGCAGGTAGTTCTTTATAGCAGTGTGAGAATGAACTAATACAGACTAGTAATAGCAAACTGCATTATAACTGAGACCACCATCCAGTTCAACCTTATATTTCAGCTACTACAAGTCCTGATTGATGATCCCACCAACCTAATTATTTTTATAGTTAAGACACTCATAAGCACCTGCCATAGATTTAACATCAAAACTGTCGATTTTCTAGATTTTCCTTTCAGAAGAATCCTAGGCTCTTGGACATAGTAGTAAAAGGAAAAGTCATGGCTCTTTCCTGCTGTGTGTGTCAAACCTTCCTTGCTGGCACCAGTTCTGGTTGGTGAGAGGCAGTCTAGACTAGACACTGTCTAAAGTTTGGAGTTGTTAAAGGGGCTATTTGGGAGGTATCTTGAAAATACTTAATGCTTCTCTTTGCTTTCACCAAGGCAAAGAAATAAACCTTTTAGAATTCACAAAGGGAGGAAAGAAGAACAAAAGGGCAATCATCAGAGGCAGTGGTTTGGATGATAAGCAAGTCTGTTGTCTTCCTGTCACTTCTGTTGTTCCTGTGCTGGATGTCTTCCAATTGCACACTCCTCCCCTATCTACCCTGCTTTCTGTCCAGAGAGGCTGGCCTGTTTTAGATTAAGTCAATGGTTTTCCAAATGTGACCCCTGGATAATCAGCATCACCTGGGGACTTGCTGGAAGTGCAAGTTTTCAGGCCCCATCCCAGACTTCTTGAATCATAAACTATGGGGGTGGGACCCAGGAATCTGTGCTTCGACAAACTGGCCAAGTGATTCTGAAACATTCTAACCTTTGAGAATCACTAGATTACAAAATTAAGCTCCTTTGTGGCCTCCAGTTGGTTTTGATCAGTGGGGAGCATCAATAGGAAATCTGAGGGAGGGAGGAGAATGTGGTCTGGGCATTTATTTTCCCAACTCTCTCCCTGTGAGGTCACTGGCATTTGGCCACATTCCTCTAATGGAGGCCACATCTCCTGTCAGGAGGCTTTTGCAGGTCATAGTAACCTTTCCTCCTCTTGGGGCTCTTGCTGTGGCTAGCCTCACGGGTGCTACATTCTTCCTTAATAGCTTCTCTAAAATCTGCCCACACTTGTTGTAAATAGTCACTTTAATGAACTCTTCTTGATGACCTTATTTGAGTATAGTTGATGTAGTTCCCAGTGCAATTTTTGTATTGTCTATTTAAGTGACTCTTTACTTTCTTGAATACCCTCTTTTCCCTTACTTCATGGCATTGTTGGGAGGACTAAATGAATTAATATGCTTATCACAGTGTCTGGTTCATAGGCAGACAATATATGGTAGTTATTTGTAGAGGTGTTACAGTGTTTTTGCTGTATGCAGCCATGAGATATCAAAATGTAAATGTCTTTAGCATCTTTCCATTATTGCACCTCTGTCCCTTAGCCATCTGGTATTACAGTTGATTTTCATATTGATTAACTGATTTCAGGTGGAGGCATAATCAGAACCATGAAAAAGTTCAACAGTTTGGAGATTAAACATTAAAACCAATTTTAAATCATCAGAACCAAAGTGCCATTAAACTTGATAATTAAGTGATTATTATCTAATTTATAAAACACGTAGAAAGGTTTGCAGTTCCTTATAAACAGCTGTTGTTGCTCCTTAATGGATTCTAAGTTTACTGGCACTACTGTGAACTTCTCACTAGTAATAAGATATCATGAAATTGTGGGTGTGATCACCCAAATATGTAAAAAATTAAGTGGAGAGTGTGAGGGGGTCTTAACAGTGACTTTTATTTCAATATGTCTGCTTTGTCCAGGGCGAGCTTCTAGGGTGTGTGACCTATACAGTCACACTGGGTCCTGCACCCAAAGTGACTATGGTTTGATTTAATGATTTGTTTGGAATTTTTAACAATTTTTTAGCAGTAGGCCCCACATTTTCACTTTGCATTGCCCCGTAGATTATGCGGTTGGTTCTTGCTCTGCCATATTCATATTTGTTCAGGATGACCCAGTTAAGTATGATTACTATCAAAAATAAAGTCTGACTGTATTATCATACCTATTAATAATTACTTTATTCATTTTGGTCTCCAGATGAAAGTTTCTAAAACTCCAGCTCTCACAGTATTAAACAAATGTGTTCATCTCAAAGATTGAAACATAGTTTCACCTGTATCACTATTTCTAATTAAATATAACAGATAAGGAAACAGATAAGATCCAGTACACAAAATCGGCAGGATTATGTTGAAAATACTGAGAAGTTAAGGTGCTAACAGGAACTGCTATTGTATTTCATCAGGCAACCAAGCCATAAAGGTTCTGACTGAAAGCTACAGACACAAATGAAAAATGCTTTTCTTTGTATAGATTTCCTTTGAGAGTAAAATAAGGAATAGTAGATATCATTGGTAGCTCAGCAACAGGTAAGTTTCATCTAAACAATAACTTTGTTAATCAGAGACTATCTTCCCTGAATAACCTAAAATTATTATTATTAATTAAATTTTTTTTTTTTGAGATGGAGTCTCACACTATCGCCCAGGCTGGAGTGCAGAGGCATGATCTCTACTCAGGGCAACCTCTGCCTCCTGGGTTCAAGCGATTCTCCTGCCTCTGCCTCCTAAGTAGCTGGGATTACAGGTGACTGCCACCATGCCTGGCTAATTTTTTGTATTTTTAGTAGAGACAGGGTTTCACTATGTTGGCCAGGCTGGTCTTGAACTCCTGACCTCATAATCCATCCACCTCGGCCTCCCAAAGTGCTGGGATTACAGACATGAGCCACCGCACCTGGCCCCTAAAATTATTTTTTTTTTCTTTTAAGTTTTGGGATACATCTGCAGGACATGCAGGTTTGTTACATAGGCAAACATGTGCCATGGTGGTTTGCTGCACCTACCAACCCATCACCTAGGTATTATCTTGATTCTCTCCCTCCCCCACCCCGCCTCCAACAGACCCCAGTGTGTGGTGTTATCCTCCCTGTGTCCATGTGTTTTCGTTGTTCAGCTGTCAGTTATCAGTGAGAACATGTGGTGTTTGCTTTTTGTTCCTGCATTAGTTTGCTGAGGATAATGGCTTCAAGCACCATCGATGTCCCTACAAAGGACATGATCTGGTTCCTTTTTATGGCAGCAAAGTATTCCATGGTATACACGTACCACATTTTCTTTATCCAGTCTATCATTGATGGGCATTTAGGTTGATTCCATGTCTTTGCTATTGTGAATAGTGCTGCAGTGAACATATGCATGCATGTATCCTTATGATAGAATCATTTCTATTCCTTTGGGTATATACTCAGTAATGGGATTGCTGGGTCAAATGGTATTTCTGGTTCTAGGTTTTGAGGAATCGTCACACCATCTTCCACAATGGTTGAACTATTTAATTCCCACCAACAGTGTAAAAGCATTCCTATTTCTCCACAGCCTCACCAGCATCTGTTTCTTGACTTTTTAATAGTCACCATTCTGACTGGCATGAAATGGTATCTAATGGTGGTTTTGATTTGCATTTCTCTGATGCTTGGTGATATTGAGCTTTTTTTCATATATTTTTTGGCTGCATAAATGTCTTTTGAGAAGTGGCTGTTTATGTCCTTTGCCCTAACCTAAAATTATTGATGAAAATAGAAATACTTTGGGTTTGAGAATAAACTGTTTCTATAGGGTTGGGACTTGGTTATGAAAATTGAAGTAATTTCTGGTTAAAAATTTATTTCCTGAAGGAGTAAATATCTAATACCTGACATAAGGGTGACTCAGAATGTCAGTGTTTCCTTTTTTGGCATCCAATGAACAAATCTTAGAAAAGGTTACATGAGCCAATTAACAGCCTTTTCCCAACATGGTGAAGAAACACTCTATTCAATTATGGTTTGCACTGCAGGCTCTCTTACCATCTTTACTCTGACCAGTCCTTGTGAGACATGGCATTAGTATACAATTGAATCCATTGAAATAATTCATTCCATTATATATCATAATACATGGGACCTTGCCATGGCAAGTCAAGAAATCTCACTACCCAAAGCAGCTGTGGGCTGAAAGAATGTCAAGGCTTGCAGGGACAGATCTATTGGATGCTTACAATGTGTGGGTAGAATTGTGAGGCCTTATCCTGGTGCTTGGATACATCATCTAGAATTGAATGCCGAAGTCTTTGTCTTTCAGTGCTTTCTTAGCATTTACAGCTTTTCTCCTGTACTATTTGACTGGACTTCACTAAAGGAAATTTATAACACTCAATATCAGTTTTCTCACTAAGCAAGCCACCCAACCAGTGTTTTAAAGGGAAAAAAAGTGATATATCATTTCTTCCTCGTAAATCACTAAAGTGGACCCATTGAGCACCCACAGACTGATGAAAATGTGCTTTGGGAGGCCGAGGCAGGAGGATGGCTTGAAGCCAGGAGTTCAAGACTAGCCTGGACAACATAGTGAGACCTGTCTCTACCATTTTTTAAATACAAAAATTAGCCAGGGATGGTGGTATGTACCTGTAGTTTTAGCAATCCAGGATGCTGAGGCGAGAGAGGATTGCTTGAGCCCAGGATTTTGAGGCTGCAGTGAGCTATGTTTGCATCACTACACTCCAGCCTGGGTGATAAAGTGAGAACCTGTCTCAAAAAAAGAAGAATGAACAAAAGAAAGAAAGGAAGAAAGAGAAGGAAGGAAGGAAAAAGATATGCCATACTAACACTAATCTAAAGTAAGATGTAGTGGTTATAGCAAACAAAATAGATCACAGAGCAAAGAATATTACTGGGGATAAAGAGAGTAATTTCTATAAATGGGTCAATTTGTCAAGGGGACATAACATTTCTGTTTATTTGCCTAATAGACTTCAAAAATTCATGAAACAAAAACTGATAGAACTGAAAGAAAAAAATAGACAAATCCACAATTTCAACCAGAAATTTCAACCCTGTCTCCATATTGATAGAACAAGTAGAAAAACATCAGTAAGGATATAGAAGACTTGAACAACACTATCAAATAATGACAATATTTATATAATATTAGACTCAACAGCAGGATACAGATTCTCTTCAAGCATACACAACATTTGCCTACACTGATCATATTATGGGCTGTTAAATAAGTCTCAATAAATTTAAAAAGATTCAAATCATAAAGTATATGTTTTCAGTCAACAATGGAATTAGAATTCAGTAAAAGAGCTATCAGGAAAATTCCAAGTATTTGGAAATTAAATTATTTCTAAATGACCTATGGGCCAAAAAAAGAAAAAAAAAAGAGACAGGAAATAACGTCCTTGAACTGAATAAAAATGAATACACAACATGTTGAAATTTGTAGGATGCAGTTAAAGTAATGCTTAGAGAAAAATTTATAGCACTAAAATGCCTATATTAGTGAAGATCTTAAATGAGTGACCTCAGCTTCTCTTTTATAAAAACAGAAAAAAAAATCAAATTAAAACTAATCAGAAAAAGGAAAAAATGATAAGAGCAAAATCAATTAAATAGAAAATAAACAAAAAGAGGAAAATAAATGAAACCACACCAGATTCTTAGAGAAAATCAATAAAATTGATAAATCTCTAGTCAAACTGATCAGGAAAAAAGAAAACATGAATTGCCAATACCCATAATGATAGAGATGACAACTACAGATTCCACAGATATTAAGAAAAGGTAGACAGATAGATAGATATAATAAGGGAATATTATGACAAACTTTATGGTAATAAATTTGAAAACATAGATGAGATGGATAAATTCTTTGTAAGACAAACTACCAAAGCTCACTCAAGAAGAAATAGATAACCTGAATACCCCTGTAGGCTTTGATGAATTTTATGAAACATTTGAGGAAGAAATAATACTAGTTGTACACAGAGTCTTTCAGAAAATTGAAGCAGAGGATATATGTTTTAATTAATTCTATGAGAACAACATTATCCTGATACCAAAACCACACAAAGACATTACAAGAAAGCCATAGACCAATATCTATCATAGACATAGATTAAAAAATTCTTAAAACTTTAGCAAATCAATTCCAACTATACATAAAAAGGATAGTATCTAGTGACCAAGTATCCCAGGGATGCAAAGTTGCTTTGAAATTTGAAGATTAATGGAGATAACTGTTCATTTTCCTGTCTACTCTGATATGGCACATGCCAATTTTCCTAGAATTTTTCCTCTGGAATGAATGTATCCTCTTAAAAATCTGACTAAATCAAAAATTATTCTTCCCAGGGTGGCATAGAAGTCTTTTTAAAAGCCATGTTGACTTTAGCCAGGTAAAGTTTTGCTTTTTAAACAAACAAACAAAATCTAGCGCTATTGTGGGATTCAATAGAACTCTTACATATTATGACTTAAACATTCCTTTTTTATTACTTTTCTATTGCTCTGTAACAAATTACCACAAATGCATTGACTTAAAATAACACACATTTATTATCTTACAGTTCCTGTGTATCAGGAATCTGGGAATGGCTTAGCTGGATCCTCTGCTTAGGGTTTCACAAGGTTATAATCAAAGTGTTGGCTGGGTTGCAGTCTTATCTGGAGGTTTGACTGGGGAATAATCTGTTTCCAAGCTCACTTAAGTTGTTAACTGCATGAATTTCTTTGTATCTGTAGGGCTGAGGGCCCTGGCTTCTTGTGTGATGTCAATTGGAACAGCTCTTAGCAGCTGCCTGTAGGTCCTCAGGCTGTCCATAGTTCCTTATTGTGCAGTCCTTCCCAGCATGGCTGTTTAATTCATAAAGTCAATAAGAAGAGTCTGTGGAGTAAGTCTGCTAGCAAGATAGAGTGGAATGTAACATAACAATCACAGGAGTGACAGGAAATTTCATTATCATTGTCATATTTTATTGGCTAGAAGACCACATTCAAGCAGAGGGAATTATACAAGCATAAACAGTAGGAGGCAGTGAATTGATGTGGGGTCAATTCACAATCTGCCTGCAACATATGCTTAAAGGACTTTAGGAAGTAATAGATTCTAAAACAAAATTGATTGGATCCAATAATGTATAAAACGCATTATACAACATGACCAAGTGAGATTGATCTCATGTATAAAAGGCGGTACAACATTCAAAAATCAATCACAGTCGTCTCTTCCCGCATCCTCCTGCCATTCAGTTTCACTTTCCTCAATTTCACTTACCTGTGGTCAACCCTGATTAGAAAATATTACATGGAAAATTCCAGAAATAAACAACTCATAAATCTTAAATTGCGTGCTATTCTGAGTAGCAGGAAGAAATCTCACACTGTTCTGCTGTATCCCACCTGGAACATGAATCATCCCTTTGTTCAATATATTCATGCTGTATATATGCTACCTGCCCATTATCCACTTAGTAGCCATCTCAGTTATCAGATTGACTGTGCTGATATCACAGTATTTTTGTTCAATTAATCCTTATTTTACTTAATAATCACCCCAAAGTACAAGAGTAGTGATGCTGGTAATTTGGATATACCAAAGAGTAGCTGTAGAGTGCTTTGTTGAAGTGAAGAGGTAAACATTCTTGACTTAATAAGGAAAAAAAAAAAGTATGCTGAGGTTACTAAGAACTATGGCAAGAATGAATCTTCTAACCAGGAAATTGTGAAGAAGGAAAAATAAACATGTGCTGGTTTTGCTGTCATACCTCAAACAGCAAAAGTTCTTGCCACAATGTATGATAAACACTAGATAAGATGGAAAAGACATTAAGTGTGTGAGCAGAAGACATGTACAGTAATGTGTTCCAATTGACAGCAAGAAGGTTAGGTACTATTCAAAATTTCAAGCATCTACTGGGAGGGTCTTGGAATGTGTGCCCCTTGGATAAGGCAGGGGGACTATTGGTGTAATGTCATTCATCACATCAATAGCTAAAGAAGGAAAATCGCATGATCATCTTGACAGATGCAGAAAAAGTATTTGATAAAATGCAAGAATCAGTCATGATAAAAATTCTCAGTAAACTAGGAATAGAGGGGAACTACTTCAACTTGATACAAGAGTATCTGCAAAAAACCTACAGCTAACATTATACTCAATAGTGAGAAACCAGAAGCTTTGCCACTAGGACTAAGAACAAGATAAGGATGTTCCCTCTTAACCACTGCTTTTCAGCATCATTCTGGAAGTCATAGGTAGTACAATAAGACAAGAAAAGGAAGGAAAATGTGTAATGATTGAAAAGGAAGAAATAAAATTGTCTTTTTTTGCTTATGATATAAATGTCTATGTAGATAATTCAGAAGAATTGACAAAAAATCCTGGAACTAATAAGAGATTACAGAAAGGTTGCAGGACACAAGGCTGATATACAAAATTTAATCACTTTCCAGCAATGAACAAATGGAATTTGAAATTAAAAACATAATACCATTTGTATTAGCACCTCCAAAAAAATACTTAGGTGTAAATCTAATAAAATATGTGTAAGATATGAGGAGAACTATAAAACTCTGAAAAAAAAATCAAAGAACTAAATAAATGGAAAGATATTCCATGCTCATGTATAGAAGATTGAATGTTGTCAAGATGTCAGTTTTTCTGAGTTTGATACACAGATTGAATTCAGTCCCAATCAAAATCCCAGAAAGTGCTGGGCGCGGTGGCTTACGCCTGTAATCCCAGCACTTTGGGAGGCTGAGACAGGCAGATCATGAGGTGAAGAGATCAAGACCATCCTGGCTAACATGGTGAAACCCCGCCTCTACTAAAAATACAAAAAAATTAGCTGGGCGTGGTGGCAGGTGCCTGTAGTCCCAGCTACTCAGGAGACTGAGGCAGGAGAATGGAGTGAACATGGGAGGAAGAGCTTACAGTGAGCCGAGATAGCGCCACTGCATTCCAGCCTGGGTGACAGAGTGAGACTCCGTCTCAAAAAAAAAAAAAAAAAAAAAAAAAAAAATTCCCAGAAGGTTATTTTGTGGATGTTATCAAACTGATTCTAAGTTTATTTGGAGAGACAAAAGACTCATAATAGCCAACATAACATTGAAGGAGAAGATCAAAGTTGGAGGACTGACCCTACCTGACCAAAACTTGCTATGAAGTTACAGTAATCAAGACAGAATGGTATTAGCAAAAGAATAGACAAATGCAGTAGTGGAACAGAATAGAGAAACCAGAAATCGACCCAAATAAAGTTGACTGATCTTTGACAAAGGAGTAAAGGTAGTTTAATGGTGAAAAGATAGTCTTTTCAGCAAATGGTGTTGGAACAACTGGACATCTACATGCAAAAAAAAAAAAAAAAAGGAGAATCCAGACACAATCCTATACTCATCACAAAAACTAACTCGAAATGGATCATATGTGACAATGTTTTGTGGACAATGTGAAATGGGAAACTATAAAGCTTAAATCTATATGACCGGGGTTTGGTGATGACTTTTTAGATATGACATTAATGGCACCAACAGGATGATCCATGAAAGAAATAATTGACTATATTTTATTAAAATGAAAAATTTCTGCTATGAGAAAGATACCTTCAAAAGAGTAAAACGACAGGCCACAGACTGGGGAAAAATTTTTGCAAAAGACATATCTGGTAAAGGACTCTTATCCCAAACTTGCGCAGGACTTTTAAAACTGAACAATAAGAAAAACCAAATTGATTTTAAAAAATGACCCAAAAACCTTAACAGACGCCTCACCAAATATGCATATGATGTAAATAAGCATGAAAAGATGATCTGTCTTTTATCACCAGGGAAATGCAAATTAAAACAACAGTAAAATACCATTACACAAATCTTAAAATGGCCCAGATCCAGAACACTAACAACATCAAATACTGGTAAGGATGTGATGGAATAAGACTTCTTATTCATTGCTGCTGGGAATGCAAAAGGGTTACAGCCACTTTGGAAGACAGTTTGGCAGTTTCTTACACAAGTAAACATGCTCTTACCATACAATCCAACAGTCATGCTCCTTTGTATTTACCCAAGTGAGGTGAAAACTTGCCACACAAAAACTGGCACGCAGATGTTTATTATAACAGCTTTATTCGTAATTGCCAAAACTTGGAAGCAACTAAGATGTCTTTCAATAGGTAAATGGATGAATTAACTATGGTACATCCAGACAATGGAATATTACTCAGTGCTAAAAAGAAATGAGCTATCAAGCCATGAATGGCATGGAGGAACCTAAAATGTGTACAACTAAGTGAAGGAAGCCTATCTGAAAAGGCTATATACTCTATGATTTTCACTGTAAGACATTCTGGAAAAGACTAAAACTATGGAGACAGTAAAAAGATCAATGGTTGCCAGGGATTGGGGGGAGAGGGGGATGAATAGGTAGAACACAGAAGATTTATATGGGACAGTGAAACTACTCTATATTATACTATAATGGTGAATACACATCATTATACAGTTTTTCAAACCCATAGAGTGCACACCACCAAGAGTAAACCCAAATGTAAATTACAGATTTTGGGTGATAAGGATGTGTCACTGTAGGTTCATCAATTGTAAGAAACGTGCCATTCTGGTGGGAGAAGTGTTATATAACAAATCTGTGTTTCTTCTGCTCAATTTTGTTGTGAACAAAAACTGCTCTAAAAAAATAAAGTCTAACAAATTAAAAAGCAGTAATACAAAATAATTATAAACTAAGCAAATAGATGTAGGAATTTAGATTGAATGATAAATTGATTGGGTTTAGTTTTGTTCAGATTTTTTTAAAACAAACTTATGGTTTGAATAACTGTGTATATTAATTTATAGAATGTTAAAACTTTCATACTGTTGTATTTCCTACCTAAATCTAGTTTTTCAAATTTGGCTGTAAGTTCTTGAAGGCAGAAACCATATCGTGCCTTTCTGGTATGCACAATATATTTTAGCATGTTAATGGAAGCATGTCAAAATTTTGTAAATACCATTCAAATGTTTACAAAGAGAATGAGTGAATTTATTGCACATTTAAAAATAAAAGTACTAAAAAAAAACAAACAAACAAACCCAAAAAGTGCTTTGGCTTCATGTATTGATCAATAAAACATTATTAATTTGGTTCAACTCAACTTGAAGTTTAGAGAAATAATGGGATTTGTTTGATTTAGGAGTTATTTTTGTTTCATTTATTTATGTTTTATTTGTACAAGTTTATGGGTACATGTGAATTTTGTTACATGTATTTAATGTGTAGTGATCAAGTCAGGATTTTTAGGGTGTCCTTCACTTGAATACAGTACATTTTTGTTAGGTATAGTCACCCTGCCCTGCTATCAAACATTGAATGTATTTCTTCCATCTTACTGTACGGCTGTGTCCTTTAACCCACTTCTCTTCATCTCCCTCCTCCCCCTAACTCACCCTTCCCAGTCTCTGTTGTCTATCTTTCCACTCTCTATCTCCATGTAATTTTAGCTCCCACATATGTGAGAACATGCAATATTTGTCTTTTTGTGCCTCTCTTATTTCATTTAACATAATGACCTCCAGTTCCATTCATGTTGCTGTAAATGACATGATTTCATTACCTTTTGTGGCTAAATAGTACTGCACTATGTATATATACCATATTTTCCTTATCCATTCATCTGTTGATGGACTTTTAGGTTGATTCCGTATCTTTGCTGCTGCAATATACATGAGAGTGCAAGTATCCCTTTAATATATTGATTTATTTTGCTTTAGATGGATAGCCACTAGTGGAACTGCTAGGTCATATGGCAATTCTAGTTTTAGGTTTTTGAGAAATCTCCACACTGTTTTCCATAATGGCTATACTAGTTTACACTTCCACCGGCCACGTGCATCCTCATCAACATCTGTTATTTTTTGTCTTTTTAATAATGACCATTCTGACTGGAGTAAGATGATATCTCCTTGTGATTTGATTTGCATTTCTCTGATAATTAGCCTTGTGATTTGATTTGCATTTCTCTGATAATTAGTGATGTTGAGCATTTTTTTCATTACCCGTTAGCCATTTGTATGTCTTCTTTTGAGAAACAGCTATCATGTCCTTCGTCCACTTTTTAATAGGATAATTCGTTTTTTTCTCTCAAGAGTTTGAGTTCCTTGTATATTCTGGATATTGGTCCCTGTCAGTTGGACCAGTGTTGTTGAATAATTTGCAGATATTTTCTCCTATTCAACAGGTTACCTCTTTGCTCTGTTGATTGTTTCCTTTGCTGTGCAGAAGCTTTTTAGTTTAATTAAGATCCATTTATCTATTTTTGTTTTTGTTTCCTGTGCTTTTGAAGTCTTAGTCATAAATTCTTTGCCTAGCCCAGTATCCAGGAGAGTTTTCTGTAGGTTTTCTTCTTGTATTTTTATAGCTTTGGGTCTTATGTTTAAGTCTTAAATCCATTTCGAGTTGATTTTTATGTATGTATAAATTTTTGAATAGATTTGGTATGGTGAAAGATGGGGTCCAGTTTCATTTTTCTGCATGTGGGTATCCAGTGTTTGCAGCAGCACTTATTGAAGAGGGTGTCCTTTCCCCAGTGTAAGTTCTTGTTGGCTTTGTCAAAGATCAGTTGGCCGTAAATATGTAGTTTTACTTCTGGGTTCTCTATTCTTTTCCATTGGCCTGTCCATCTATTTTTATAACCAGACTGTGCTGTTTTGGGTACTCTAGTTTTATATTTTGAAGTCAGGTAGTGTGATGCCTCCAGATTTGTTCTACTCAGGACTGATTTGGCTAATCAGTTATTTTGGCTAGTCAGTTCTTTTCTAGTTCCATATACATTTAGGATTTTTTTTTCTAATTCCATGAAAGAGGACATGTATTTTGATAGGGACTGCATTGAATCTTTAGATTGTTTAGGGCAATATGGTCTTTTTAACACTGTTAATTCTTTTGATCTATGAGCATGGGATGTTTTTTTCATTTGTTTGTGTCTTCTTGGACTTCATTTATGTTTTGTAGTTTTCCTTGTAGATATCTTTCACCTCCTTGGTTAAATTTATTCCTAGGTATTTTATTTATTTTTGGCTATTGTAAATAGGATTTCCTTCTTGATTTCTTTTTTGGCTAGATCATTATTGGCGTATAGAAATGCTACTGGTGTGTGTGTGTGTGTGTGTGTATGTGTGTGTTTTGATATGGAGTCTCACTTTGTCACCCAGGCGGAGTGCAGTGATACGATCTTGGCTCACTGCAACTTCCACCTCCGGGGTTCAAGCGATTCTCTTGCCTCAGCCTCCCAAGTAGCTGGAACTATAGGCGCACACCACAACACCTGGCTGATTTTTTTATTTTTAGTAGAGATGGGGTTTAACCTTTTTGACCAGGCTGGTCTCGCGCTCCTGACCTCAGGTGATCCTCCCACCTCGGCCTCCCAAAGTGTTGGGATTACAGGCGTGAGCCACCGTGCCCGGCCACTACTCATTTTTGTACGTTGATTTTGAATCCTGCAACTTGAATGAACTCATTGATCAAATATGAGAGTTTTTTGGTGGAGTCTTTAGTTTTTTTCTTGGTATAAGATCATATTATTAGCAAAGAGGGACAATTTGGCTTCCTCTTGTCCAATGTGAATGCCTTTTATTTCTTTCTCTTACATTATTGCTCTGGCTAGGACTTTCAGTACTATGTTGAATAGGAGTGGTGAAAATGGGTATAGGATATCTTTTTTTAAAGTTATTTTAATGGAAAAATTTAAACAAAAACTAAACAATTGTAAAGGGTTAATGTTTTAGAATATTAAGTTTTAGAAAGTTTACTTATTTTATGAAACAGTGGAAATTCAAGATTATTGCTGTAAAAAAACTGTCATTTATTTGCATTCTTATATGCTTTCATTTGTTACAAGAGAGAAAATTGTGTTAACAGAAATTGCACTTGAATGATGATCTATTTCACCTATGCCACAAGCTGTAGAAAATAGTGTAGTGAACTCCCAAGTACCCATCACTGGGCTTCAGTAATTATCAACACATGGACATCTACCCACTAACTTCTCCCTATCTTTTTCATATTGAGGCTAATCCTAGGTATTATATAATTTCATTTACAAATACTTCAGTGTGTATATCTTTAAAATATAATTGTTGCAATTATACTTCAAATTAATAGAAAATTAAAAATATATCAAGTATTCAATCTGTGTTCCATTTCTTCAATTATAGGTTTCAAACACAGTGCACATGTTGTACTTAGTCATTACATCTCTCAAATCTATAGACTCCTCTCTTTTTTGTTTATTTTGTTTTGGTTAGGTCCCTTAATAGAATTCCTAACTTGAAGGTGGCTAGAGACCTTGGAAAGGTCACCAAATTCATACTTCACATCAAGCACGATCACACCTAAATTATCTTGGGCAGAGAGGTGCCGTCTGAGAAAGTTTCCATCCTGGTGAAATCAGCTGTCTTGAAGTGTCTTCTACATTAAGATATGTGAGGTTGTGATACTTTGCAGAAGGGAGATCTCTAAATCTAATGTGTACGATAGGTAGTAGTGCTAGAAAGACCTCTTATTTGCTCCAGCTCTGTTTATTAGAATGCACTCTCATTACTAACCTGACAACAAGAGGTCTTCTTTGTGAGAGGCAGAGGGGTTACTAGGGAAATATAAAGAACCTTTCTCAATGGAAGAATTTGTCCAGGAATGGTGTGTCCCTTCTGTGAGTCTCTGGAATTCTTAACCTTAGTCAGAAATTCAGTTAAACAGTGTTTATATGCTATTTTATATTATCAAAGGGTAATTGGTGTTTTCTTTAGGATCCTGGCCAAATTCCAACTCTGATAAATACATTCTACTTCCCTAAATTTCCCCTGCAATTTCAAATGGATTTGGTATTCTTAATTACCTGCCCCAACCTGTTGCTTGGTGTTGAAGTTCACCTATTAAGCAGCTGCTACTTTTGGTTTCAGAGGGACCCAAGTAAATTTGGCAAATGAGTGGGTGTATGTGTGTGTATGAATGACTTGGAGGACTCTAGAACTTAAACTTCTTTTCTAATATGAAAAAGTTTAAAACAGAGGGAAAGGGAGAGAAAGAAATATAATAATAAATATAGTCACCCCGCAACTACAACTACAACCCCACCACTATAGGGCCTTTCGTCTTCTTGCTCTGTTACCCAAGCTAGCTCAATCTCCCGGCCTCAAGTGATCCTCCTGACTTGGCCTCCCAAAGTGCTGGGATTACAGGCATGAGCCACCACACTGGCCTGCTCAGTAAACCTTTATTAAGAAGTTTATATGTGTGAGGTTTTGCTCTAGGTATCATGGAGGATACAAAGATGAAATAGATAATAGTTCTTGCCTTAGAAGAATGTACAGTCTAGTAGGGTTGATGTTTTTATAATATTAGGTAGTACTAATTAACCTTTTTAAAAAGTCTCCTTTATAGTGAATAAAAACTTGAGCAAGTTATTTACCTCTTTAATCCTAGGTTTTCTTATCTTTAAAATGGAGATAAATATTTAACTGAGAGCATCTGTAAGCATTTTAAGATTTGAAGTGCTTTTGATATTGCCTGGCACATAGTAAGTGGGTGCTTAGTGACCATTAGTTATTGTGCATTTTAAAATGTATCACTTAGGTCCAGCTGCTAGGCAAATGTGAATACCATGGAAGACTGTACTAGGTTGAGCATTCAGATTCAGATAACTGTCTAGATTACAGAGCCATGGATGGACAGCTCACTCATCCCATAAATGCCAGGATTACAGGATAATTCCACACCCAAGTTTCTAGCAGGCTCTAAATCTTTCATTTACTAGATCTCTGGTAAAGATTGTAAAGTCAGGAAAAGGAATTGGTGTCCTTCTGCTCCTACCTCATTATCTAGTTTAAAATTTGGAATGATGTTAGGGACTAAGATTTGGAAATTCAGAACTTTAAAGCTGTTATAACAGGAGAAAATAAAAACTTTACTGTTTGGCATTGCCACATATGCCAAAGTTCCTCCCTATTTAATGAGCTTTAAGCTTTCATATGAAACATAAGACACTAAAGGAAAAAGTATTGCCACAAGGCTAATGATGACAACAGCTGCCAGCACACCTTCCATCAAAAGCATGTGAAGACTTGAAACAAACCTGAGCTTTGATTTGTTTTAGAAGCATCACTGTGACATGCCTATGCCGGCAGAGGCTCAGAATACATTCCTTAACACTAGGACTCCAAGATGTGCTGGATGCCAGAAGCCCAGTGATAATGAGAGAGCAATTGTAGAGCTTCATTCAGATGATGTTCTTTCATTGTGGGTATGCTAGCTCAGAATGTTTGGTGTAGGGAGCCACAGTAAAGAATCGGCCAATCCCTTTCCTTCATCAGGGGTTCTAGTCTGGCAAATACATGTATTCATACCCTCATCCTCCAGATATTGACTGCCCACTATATTTAAAGGCAGTGTGCTGGTAATTAAAGCAAGTAAAATAGTATATTTGGGACTGTCAGTAGATTATAAACTTCATATCCGATTCTTTGTGTTTTTAGAGAAAATCCACTGAGATACTTTAAATTGAATCAAATACACACACACACACACACACACACAGACACAATATGACTCCAAAAAGTAAGAATTTTATTTTCTTATATTGACAATTTACTATATTTAGAACACCATTCTAGGTACTTAGGAAATCCTAAAAAGAATATGGTTGGATTGTAATAACTGGGTTAGAGTGAGAACAGGCTACTTCAGCTTCACAGAGAAATCTGTGTATTTTTTTTCCATGGGAAACATACTCTGCTTATAAACATATGGTCCATTTACTAAGTCTTGGCTTCCTACCTATATATCAGATAGCTAGGTCATTCTAAAAACCCTAAATTGGCAAGTTGTGATCTTAACCTTAACAGTTACTGTGGGCTTTCCATACACATTCTCATTGTGACCACTTTCTCCACGTCAATTTGAGTGAACAGTGGAAATTCACCTCCCCCTTTCAGCATTTTTAAAGATTATAGTTCCACAAGTATCCACTGGGATAAGCAGTGTATATTTGGTGTCTCCATTTCAAACCATATTTGTCTTTCACAAGTAGAGTAAGAGGGAGTATTGGGAAAATTTATACAAATCTAATAAAATCAACGCTATCTAATCAAAGTTTTATTGGATAAGGAACACTTACATAGTAAAAATGTGCTGCATTTCTAACTTCTAAAAGTCTAGGAACAAACAGGGGTTTTATTAAACTATTATCAACAGGTTGATGTGCTAAGACAGAATGATACATTTTGTTCTCTTTGCTATCTGAAAAGCGAGTTATATTCATTTGCACCCACTCTTTTTTTCCTATCATATTCTTAATAGTTAAATTTCATTCAACTCCTCCTC
The DNA here is from genome assembly GCF_003255815.1 of Theropithecus gelada. Lineage (NCBI taxonomy): Eukaryota > Metazoa > Chordata > Mammalia > Primates > Cercopithecidae > Theropithecus > Theropithecus gelada. The sequence goes on along the minus strand of NC_037686.1, from coordinate 14,946,510 downwards.
CCCACTTCTGGCAATTCCATCATGCCTTGAAATACACAAAATCTATCAGATCTTTCTTCATGGTCTGGCTTTTTCTGTCTCCTTTAGTGCCCAGGAATATTACCCAGATTCTTTTTAGCTTTGGCAGTTCCATTTTCCAGGCATTCATAGCCTCATTAGCATATTTTAACAAAGATGTGATTCCTGGTCTCAATGAGTGTTTAACACTCTATTTAGAAAGGCAAGACATGCCTTTTAGGAGAAGTCACTCATACCAATACTTTTTTTCATGGAATTTTAATTTTATGAAAGACCATGAAGGTCTTATAATTTAGTAAGTATAAGTAGCATTGGAAACCCAGGCACATAAAAATAAAAGTCTTTTTACTTTAAATGATTTTAGCATTGTGGAGTGATTCAAAATATTAAACAGCAGCACAGACTTCTTCTAAAACTGGTTCTTTATTTATATCACTGGCTATTCAGTTGGTTAGCCTTTGGTATGTCGGGACTTTTTATGCTGTTGTTGCTTTAAATGGCATAATCAAATGGTCCAGCCGTGTAGGGATTCAAATTATTGTCAAATCAAACAACATAATACTATATTTTTTAAATTCTAAATACGAATTATATCTTCATGTAATTGTATTTATCATAGTCCTTTAGTAAAAGAGCAAAAAGTAGAAGGAAGTAGAGATAACATTGGCCAAAGAATTATTTTTTGAAATTATTAATAAGAATGCTTCTGATTTCTTTTTTTTCTTTTTTTGAGACGGAGTCTCCCTCTGTCGCCCAAGCTGGGGGGCAGTGGCGTGGTGATCTGGGCTCATTGCAAGCTCCGCCTCCTGGGTTCCCACCGTTCTCCTGCCTCAGCCTCCCAAGTAGCTGGGATTGCAGCCGCCCACCACCACGCCCAGCTAATTTTTTGTATTTTTGGTAGAGATGGGGTTTCACCGTGTTAGCCAGGATGGTCTCGATATCCTGACCTCGTGATCCACCCACCTCGGCCTCCCAAAGTGCTGGGACTACAGGCGTGAGCCGCCACTGTGCCCGACCAAGAATGCTTCTGATTTCTAAAGACACAGCATTACCTCTGGTGGGTCAATGGATAATAAACTTCACATGTAGTGGAACTAAGTTATTTATAGTTAGGCAAACGAAGAAAACAAATATTAGTTTAATGGAAGCCATACTGCAATTTAAATTATTTGAAAATGCAAACACAATTTATACAACTGTCTACTATGTTTCTGGTTCCAGATAAGATATGGTTCTGGTTCAATTAGAATGTGCTTCTTGAAAAGTATTTTCAACTCCTATTTGAAAAGTAATAGTAAGCAGAAAGCAGTACAGAATTCAAAGTACCACCAAATAGGTGATAAGATAACCATTTCTTGTTTCTAGGTAAACCCTAACCTGAACTTAAGGCAACCCCAAACCAAAAAAGGAACATAGACACAGAGAGTTCCAGGAGGAGACCTCTAATTCTTCCAGGAAAAGATTAGCTAACATTTAGAGAAAGAGTTGGAAATCCCCTTTCTTCCTTCTTCTCTCCCCCAGCTCTTCCTTTTCTTTCTTTTCTTCCTCTTCTTTTTCTCCTACTCTTTCTCCTTTAAGTCTCTACTCCATTTTCTTTTGCCAGTCTTTAGGCAATTGTGCTGTGATAGGGGCAGTGACAGCAAGAACAGCAGCTACTGGGTTCCTCCTAAAACTGGGGCAGGGGAACATTTCTGTCTGATGGGAGAAGCTGTGGTTTCAAAAATGTGGAGTGAAACCCTGTTGCTCTCCCTCCACCTGTTATCTTGCTTTGGCTCCAGAGAGGGGCCACTAGAAACTGTGGAGGAGAGGGGGGTATGGTGGCTCATGCCGGTAATCCCAGCACTTTGGGAGTCTGAGTCATTTGAGGTTAGGAGTTTGAGACCAGTCTGGCCAACATAGTGAAACCCTGTCTCTATTAAAAATGCAAAAAAATTAGCTGGACATGATGGTGCACACATGTAATCCCACCTACTAGGGAGGCTGGGGCAGGAAAATCGCTTGAACCCAGGAGGTGGAGGTTGCAGTGAGCCACTGCACTCCAGCCTGGGTGACAGAGTGAGACTCTGTCTCAAAAAAAAAAAAAAAAAATGTGGAGGAGAGAAGTTCAGTGTCCTGATTAGAACATTGAAAAGGGAGCCCCAGGGCACCAGAAATACCAGGGAGATCATGAAGAACAGGGAGACTGGGAAGAAAACTCGTAAAGTTGTCTGTGAACTCCTGAGCTCACCCTGGATTTGTGCATGCATGGATCCTAGATACCAAATACTTTGAGAACTGAACTAAGGGGTAGATCACAGTCTAGGTCCCACACTGGTCATTAGATGACACACACATGGAACAGAGCTGAACACCAGGAAAATCTCAACCTGCATAAAAATCAACAGATGCCACTGCTAATGTATCACCAATGTTGAAATTATCTGATAAAATATGTACAAATAAGTAAGGGCATACACTCTTGAAAATAATGAAGAGATAAAATGTCCTAACAAAGAAATAGGTAATATAGAGTATAATCAAATGGAAAATTTAGAACTGAAAAACACAATAACTAGGCCGGGCGCGGTGGCTCAAGCCTGTAATCCCAGCACTTTGGGAGGCCGAGACGGGTGGATCACGAGGTCAGGAGATCGAGACCATCCTGGCTAACACGGTGAAACCCCGTCTCTACTTAAAAAATACAAAAAACTAGCCGGGCGAGGTGGCGGGCCCCTGTAGTCCCAGCTACTCGGGAGGCTGAGGCAGGAGAATGGCGTGAACCCAGGAGGCGGAGCTTGCAGTGAGCCGAGATCCGGCCACTGCACTCCAGCCTGGGTGACAGAGCGAGACTCCGTCTCAAAAAAAAAAAAAAAAAAAAAAGAAAAATACAATAACTAAAATTAAAAATTACAGAATGGGTGTAATAGCTGAATAGAATTGACAGAGGAGTCAGCAAATGTGAAGATATAGTAATAGAAATTATCCAATCAGAAAAAGACAGAAAAAGTATTTTAAAAATGAAGAAAGATGTGTGGGATAATACTCAAAAGTCTAATGTTCATGTGATTAGAGACTCAGAATGAGAGGAGAAAGAACATGGGGGAAGAAACATCATTTAATAAATAATGGCTAAAAACTTCTCAAATTTGGTAAAAGACATACACCCACAGACTGAAGAAGTCTAGTGAATCCTAAATGTGACAAAAACCAAATAAATCCATGTCTAGACCTATCACAATTAAATCATTATGAGCTAAAGACAAAATATGAAAGCAGCAAGAGAAAAATTATGTATTATTGAACTGGCTACAGTTTTCTTATCAGTAAATGTTCATGCAAAACATAGTGGAGGCCAGGTGCAGTGGCTCACGCCTGTAATCCCAGCACTTTGGGAGGCCAAGACGGGCAGATCACGAGGTCAGGAGATCAAGACCATCCTGGCTAACACGGCGAAACCCCATCTCTACTAAAAATACAAAAATTAGCTGGGCGCGATGGCGGGCGCCTGTAGTCCCAGCTACATGGGAGGCTGAGGCAGGAGAATGGCGTGAACCCGGGAGGCGGAGCTTGCAATGAGTGGAGATTGTGCCACTCTACTCCAGCTTGGGCGACAGAGTGAGACTCTGTCTCAAAAAAAAAAAAAAAAAATTAATAATAATAATAATAATAATAGTGGAATAGCATTTTTAAGTGCTGAAAGAAAAGAATTGTTAATCTTGAATTTTATACCCAGTGAAAATATCCTTCAGGAATGAAGGTTAAATAAAGACATTCACAGGTGAAAGAAAACTAATAGAGTTCACTACAAACAGTCCTCATCTAAAAGAATTACGAAATGAAATTTTTCAGATAGGAAATGACACCAGAAGGAAATTAGGAGCATGAGGAATGAAGGAAGAGTGGTATAAATGGCAAATATTTGGGCAAATATAATAGACTGTTCTTCTCCTTTTAAGGTGTTTGAAGTATACTTGATAATTGAAAACCAAAACTATAACATTATCTGATGGGTTTTCAATGCATATAGATGTAATATATAAGGCAACTACAACATGAAGGATGGAAGGTAAAGGGATCTCAGAAAAATTTCTGCATCACATTTAAAGTGGCAAATATTGATTCAGAGCATGCAGAGAAGGTTTAAGTGTGTTCATAGTAACAGTTCATCACCACACACACACACACACACACACACACACCACAAAGTGAAATAATAATAAACTAAAATAGAATACTAACAAATGCTCAAATAACCCAAAAGAAGAAAAAAAATGGGTAACAGCGGAAGGAAAAACATAAGGAATAGTGAGTAAACAGTTAATTAAATAGTAGCCCTAAACCCAAACATATCAATATTAACATTAAATGTAAATGGTCTAAGCACACTAGTTAAAATAGAGATAATCAGAATGAGTAAAAAGGTATCACTCAACTATATGCTGTCTACCAGAAACATACTTCAAGTATAAAGATATAGGAATGTAAAATGAAAAAGAATAGGAAAAAACCTATTTTAAACATGAATAAAAATAGAGTTGGTATAAATATAGTAATTATCAAAGTAGACTTCAGTGCAAGGAAAATCACCAGGGATTAACTGAGACATCATGTTATATAAAAGTAAATTCACCAAGAAAACATACAAATCTAAATGTGTGTGTACCTAATAACAGACTTTAAAAATACATGTAGCAAAAATAGACAAAATTGAAAGAAGAAATAGCCATATTCTCAACATACATATAATAATTCTAAAATGTATATGGGAAGACAAAAACAAACAAAAAACCAGAATAGCCAAAACAATTTTAAAAAAAGGAAACAGTTGAATGGCTTACATTGATGTTAAGATTTGCTACAAAGCTATAGTAATCAATATAGTGTGGTGTTCGTGAAGGGATAGACATGTAGATCAGTGGTACCGAATTGAGTCCAGAAATTGGCTTCACTCAAATATGGCCAATTGATTTTTTATGAAATTGCAAAGGCAATTCAATGGGGAAAGGATCGTCTTTTCAACAAATGGTTTTGGAACAATTAGATATAGACATGCCAAAAAAAAAAAAACCTCCACCTAAACCTCATGGCTTTTTAAAAAAGTAAATAAAAATGGATCATAGTTCTAAGTGTAAAATGTAAAAGAAAGACGAGGCTGGGCACGGCTCACGCCTGTAATCCCAGCACTTTGGGAGGCTGAGGTGGGTGGATCACGAGGTCAGGAGATTGAAACCATCCTGGCTAATATGGTGAAACCCCGTCTTTACTAAAAATACAAAAAATTAGCCAGGTGTGGTGGCATGCACCTGTAGTCCCAGCTACTTGGGAGGCTGAGGCAGGAGAATCGCTTGAACCCGGGAGGCGGAGCTTGCAGTGAGCTGAGATTGCACCATTGCACTCCAGCCTGGGTGACAGAGCGAGATGCCATCTCAAAAAAAAAAAAAAAGTAAAACCATAAAGTATTTAGAAGAAAACATGAGAAGGAATGTTCATGACCTGTAGTAGGCAAATAATTCTTAGATATAATACTGAAAGCATGATCTAGAAAATAAATAATTGATAAATTAGACTTCAAAAATAAAAACTTTTGCTCTGCAAAAGACTTCACTGTTAAAATAGAAAAGGTAATATTTTATCACTCTCCCCAATTACTGATCCTCTTACGTAGGTACTCCTTTCTTTTTTTCTGTTTTATTCCACTGTGCTGGAATTTAGTCCTTTGACTTCAGGATCTCTCTTTGCTCATCTCTGGGGCATCCATCTCTAGCACTTTCTTGGAACTATCTAAGTAGATCCCCAGGTTTCTTTCTCACTCAAGCCTGCCTTGGGCCATGAGAAATATGTTTCTTTGCTCCACAGTTTGTAAGAGTGCAACTAATTCACTTTTTTCATTTGACCACCTCAGTTCTTCCAATCCTAGATAGTTTTCTAATAACTAGAATGGGACTACCACCATCTAGTTATCTAATATTTAGAAATTGAGAATAAAATTTTATTTTTGTCTTGTGTATAATGCATGTGTGGGTTAACTGTCACAAATGCTGACTCTCAGATTTGCTGTATCCTAGCTTGCATGCTCCTTGCTTCCTACAGATGTGTTCCAAATAAGAAAAATAAATCTTAAAATTAACCTAAGCAAAATGTAGGAAGATGGCACTGTTGCTGCAAAGAGTTACCCAAAAGATTTCAAATAAACTCAGTTTTCACTTCTTTACTGTTGGATTGTCCCTGCAAACAGTTTTCTCTCTACATAGAAAGTTATTATATTGAGTTAATGTGATACTCAAATAGGAGAACTTAATTTCAATTTTAGATTCTTTTTTCATGGAACAAATACCATTTGGACATCCATTTTATCATAAAAATCCTTCTATAAGCTAAAAAGTTGCTTTTTGTTTCCCCAGCTTAAAATGATTTTATGGCAGTTAATGAGCAGATAAGTATCTCTATGCTGTGACGCAAAAACTGGTCAATTAGTTGCAAAAAAAAGTCAGTTAAACTAGTTGTTTTGGCATTGCATAGTTTGAGATTGATCAATTCGTGAATGGATGGAACTCGAGATTTAATGATAAATGTGAATGCTTTTAAGTTTCTGGGTGTTAGCGGTAATTTAGAGTGTTTTACTCTATTAAATTTAGCCCTTGCTCATCTCTTTTCCATACCATTAAGAATGGCCGGCTGAGCACGGTGGCTCACCCCTGTAATCTCGCACTTTCGGAGGCTGAGGGGGGCGGATCACAAGGTCAGGAGATCGAGACCATCCTGGCTAACATGGTGAAACCCCCGTCTCTACTAAAAAATACAAAAAAATTAGCCGGGCGTGATGGCGGGCGCCTGTAGTCCCAGCCACTCGGGAGGCTGAGGAAGGAGAATGGCGTGAACCCGGGAGGCAAAGCTTGCAGTGAGCCGAGATCACGCCACTGCACCCCAGGAGCCTGAGCAACAGAGCGAGACTTCATCTCAAAAAAAAAAAAAAAGAATGGCCATTTAGCTGATCTTGACAGCTTACCCACTTTCAAACTATCCTCCACCCTGTCATTCAATGGCCTTTCAAATTGGATCATGCTGCTCTCCTGCCTTTTTAAAGGCACCCCAGTGGTTCTCTCTTACATACAAAATAGAGTTCACATTCTTCAGCAGGCCTTTGGGTCTTCAAAAGCTAGTCTCAATCTGCTTTATCCATTTTATTTTCTTTAGTATCTTTTTCTCACACTCTATAGGTGTTCTAACCTTTCTCTGAATATGGAATATTCTTTCAGGTCTTCATATTTTGCATAACCTGTTCAATTAACCACTCATCCTCTGCCCCATTGCCTCTCTGCCACCCATGGTGATTCCTTTCCATATCTTTACATTCCAATTCAGATGTCACTTTTTTGTCTGAAATAGGCCCTCTGATGCTCACTTCGTGCCATTATAGTACTTTTTTTTTTCAGACGGAGTCTCCCTCTGTCGCCCAGGCTGGAGTGCAGTGACACGATCTCCGCTCACTGCAATCTCTGGGTTCACGCCATTCTCCTGCCTCAGCCTCCCCAGTCGCTGGGACTACAGGCGCCCGCCACCACGCCCAGCTAATTTTTTGTATTTTTAGTAGAGACGGGGTTTCACTGTGTTAGCCACTAGACCTCGTGATCCGCCTGCCTCGGCCTCCCTAAGTGCTGGGATTACAGGCCTGAGCCACCGCGCCCCGCCACATTATAGTACTTTTTACATACTCCTGACAAAACAAACAAGTATTTGTTTACTTTTCTATTTTGTTCAATAGATTGTGAGCTTCTTGAAGACAGTCTGTTTATTCCCATATCTTGAATCCTAACCTAGTGTTTGAGATAATACACACCCAGGCAATATTTGTGGAATGAATGATTTATTGGCTAAAAGACTGCACTTTTAGTGGCTTATCACTTACTTGTAAAGGAAACACCTACCCTGGGAGAATCTGGCACACATATATTTCATAAAGTTTCCTATATAATGAAGTGAGTGCCTGAAAGAAGTTGTGAAACTCTTACAGGGCAGCTTGTTCCCTTCTTATTCATGGACTCAGGCCAGGGCATTAGAAGAAAGGTCTGACTGTACTTATTAAGCAATCCTCTTAGAATTCCTAAGCATAACCAAGTATTTGACAAATGCAAAATTAAATTTGGCTTAAAGCTGAAGGAATTCAAGCCCCCCAAATATTTTAGAGTCCTTTCTCCATAAAAAGCCCTATCATTTTCATATCATAAAATTATTTCTTTAATAGGGCCTTGTCCCAAGTTGATGCTCAATAACCACTTGTTAAATGAATTGATTTTTTCCCTGTCTAGTGAAATTATAAGAGCAAATGTCACCTATGCATATGTTCCCCAGTATATCCTTATATGAACATGATCCTATAACTCGTAGAATCATAGAATATCAAACCTAGGACTTTTGAGTTTGTCTTATTGAACATCCCCAAGTTTAAGATGAAGAAACAGGTCTAGAGAGATGAGTCCTTTCCTGAGCTGAATCATGTGAAACTGCGGTTTCTATACGTCAACAATGGTACAAAATTTGCAATTTTTTTGGTTGCATCCAAAAACCACCAAAATGTACATTGCATATCAGGTTATAGGACTCTTCCTGAGGATGATAAGAACAAAAGAAATACCATGTAAAGTAAAAATTAAACACCAAATCAGTTAGCTTCTGAGTTGTAGGAGAGGGATCATGTCCCTGTGGCTTTACCCATTACACATGGTCAAGGATACATTTGGATGATAGGGTAAAAATAATGATTTGCATGGTATATTGGGTTGGGAAACTTGTAAAGAAATAATTGGTTTTTAAAAAATATACTGAGTTATAAAATCTTCAGTGAGTTTTTTTAAGAATACAATTTTAAAACCTTTTACCAAGTTTAACTGTGTGTCTGTATTTCAAAGAACTGGAATTTGCCAAAGAATTCCTGTTCCCTGAACATTCTAGATCCAACCTAAAGTAAAGAAATGGAACTGAAAGTGAGGATGATTTTGTTTACTCTGTCCTGCCTTTATGGAAAGCTAGGCTTATCGTAGGGACTGCGTTTCATTTTCAGAATGAGCTTTCAGCAGGAAGCAGTCTGCTCGTGCATGCATGACGGGAGAGGAATGTGCCCTGAAAAGATGATAGTTTTACTTAAGAAAGGGTTTTGGCGCAAGCATTTCTTTGGGAAATTCTTTATGACATTTTCCCCCTTGACATATGTGGTCTACTTGACACTTTCCTCAATAAACACGTATACTTCAACCCAAGCCATCCTGTGGACCTTTCTTTTTTTTGTTTTCTCTTGTTTCTCTAGCCTGTCAGAAGAAATGTGACATTAGGTTTGGGGCCAGGAAAGTCATTATGACCTTAGAGTATTCAGAGATTTCTATCTTTGGATTTGGTCCTTGGAAGACCTATCCATAGGTGAAATAGAACACAGGTGCAATTTCCTGGTCAATCACGGTAAACGTGTTTTTCTTTGTTTTACTTTTAGATGAGATAATTGCTTTGGTTCTTACCTTTTGCCTCAAATGTTCAGGTAATTATTTTTGCTCTCTGTTTTGCTTTGTTAACTGAAAAAAATCAGCAGTGAGAAATAGTTTTAAAACATGTCTCATGTTTCTGATTGTCTAAATGAACATATTCTGATTTACTGGACAGCCTATCCAATTAATTCCATAGACAGTAACAATAAATGCCTTATGGCTGTCTTCAAATATAGCTTACATTGATAAGCATGATTTGTAAATGCCATAGGACAGGATTTGTTGGTTTTGCTCACTGTCAGATCCCCAGCATTTAGTATTCTGCCTGGTACATAGTAGGGACTCAGAAACTACCTGATGAATAAGTAAATGGAAACAGAAATATTGACCTTGAGCTCTGTGAGGGATACTTACCTAGACTTATGAAAATTAACTTAATGAAATATTCAATTATAGAGGTCAGAGAAGACATAAAATATGTTATTCTGATAGAAAACAGCCTAGGGAAGCAAGTGCCTGTGGGAGGATTTAACCCTAATTCTTGCCCTTCAAATCTGGGTGTTTGTGAGCCTTTGAATCGAAGGAAACTTTCAAGGTCATCAGGTTCAATTACTTATTGACAAAAGGTCTTCCAGCTTTCAATTGCTCACCATTTATAATACAGTGACAGGGCTTTTCTAATTAATAGGCAACATAGTCTTTTATGGGAAAATTCTGATTGCTAGAAAGTTTTGTCCTTTTGAGCCAGAATTTACTCGTCTGTTATTTCCAAATGCTGGGACTAGTTCTGCTCTCTGGGACTGCATGTTGTAAGTCTGACAGGAGACCAAGGAAGACCTGACTTAAGATCTGAAATCCTTTATATCAGCACTAGTGTAGATTTATTTTGGGATAAGGCCCAAACTAGATAATAAGCCTCACCAGTTCTGGTCACATAATAAATATAAATTAGCATGCTTAGCACCACCTAGTGTTCTCCTCTTGTACATTATTTATGGGAATGTACATTGATAACACTTCTTTCCAGAGCAGTTTGCCCCTACATAGGAAATTACATCATTTCACCAAGAAATTCCATTATAGGAATTTACCTTAAAGAAGTACTTCCAAATTTGTACAAAGACAGATAAACGAAGATGCCTTCAGGTGATCCAGGATACCCATTACAAAAATTTTAAAGCCATTTAAATATTCATTAGCAGGTAAATAAACTTGATATGTCCACTGAATGGAACAGAGTCATGAAAAAGAATGAGATAGAGCTACATATATCCAATTGGCAGAGGTTCATGATATTAAATTTAAAAAATCATAAAAGTATGTATATCTTCATTTTCATAAAATATAATAATACATCTATGTTAGACAATTTTGAAAGATTATATAATAAGCTGTTAACACAATCTCTAAGGGATAGCATTATGGTGGACTCTAATTTTTACTTAATATATTTCTGTATATATATATTTATGGGTTTTTTTTTGTTTTTTTTTGAGGTGTCTCACGCTGTAGCCTGGGTTAGAGTGCAGTGGCGCAATTTTGGCTCACTGCAGCCTCTGCCTCCCGGGTTCAAGCGACTCTCCTGCCTCAGCCTCCCAAGTAGCTGGGATTACAGGCACCCGCCACCACACTGAGCTAATTTTTTGTATTTTTAATAGAGATGGGGTTTCAGTATGTTGGCCAGGCTGGTCTCAAACTCCTGACCTCGTGATCCACCTGCCTCGGCCTCCCAAAGTGCTGGACTACAGGCATGAGCCACTGCGCGGCATATTTCTGTGTTCTTAGAATATTTTTAAGTGAGCAGGCATTACCTTTGTAATTAGAAAAATAACCCAGACACTTAAAAATGTTATCTGGATGAGTTATAGGACATTAGGGCTGGAATAGACCTTGGATTGAGTAGGAAGAGTCTTGAGAATTAATCCAACACCCTAATTTTACAGATAAGAAAACTGAGTCTTTAGTTTTTAGAAAACTAAAAATGTGAAATGAACTACCTAAAGCCCCCAAATTAGTAACAAATCCATTTTTAGAAGCCATATTTAGTACTGTTTGAATTATACCACAGTGCCTTTAAAAAGCAGCACAGATTTTGAGAAAAATAAAATAGGAAAATATTTACTTATAAATGTGTTTATATTTCTTCTTTTAAAAAAGTGTCTCATCATTAGAGCAATATAAAAGAGTAACAACTTCACAAATTATGATAGATTTTTTAAAAGCCTGAATGTTACTTTAGAGACGCTTAACACCAATGTTCGCAATCTCAGAAGAGAAAATTAAAGCCCAGTGATTTGTGGAAGATTGTATAATGCACTAGCAGCAGAGTTGGAACTAGAACCCTGGTATCTGGGTTCTCAGTCGATGATTCTGTTAAATTGTCCACACTTCTTCTTGCAAGTTGATGTGCATTTATTAAATATCTGTCACTGTGCTAGGTTACACCCTTGAAAAATAAAATGTGCCAATGAAATGTGCATTCAACAGACTTAAGTATAGATAAATAATTAATTTGAGAAAGTCTAATGAATTAAGTCTCAAGATTTGATTGAATTCTTTGGCCTTAAATTAAAAATGGTGTGTATGAGAACTTTTTTTTCCTTTTCTCATTAAAGATTTCAAGGCATTCCATACAATTATATAAAACATTACAACCTTCTCAAAGGGAGAGATTATTATATCCATTAGGAAATGAAGATACAGAGACATTAAATGGTTTGTACATTAGTCACCAAGAATAAGAATAACCCTAGGATCCCTTAGTTCTGGGTGATTTCCAGAAAACCACACCTTTCATGGATTCAAATTAACTTTGGACCACTCCTAGAATCCTGGACTTGTCTGGAAAGTGAATAGGTCATTGCACTTTATTTTAAGGTTAAGTCAACCACAAATCTGGCTGAACCTGACTAATCTGAGCAGAGTCCACTAAACTATGGCTTCTAACCTAGGTTAACTCCAACAGAACTGGGGAACCATTTATTATTCTGTGGGTGAGGCCGCATGCATCAACAGCCAAGTCAACAGCAGATGAATGAAAACCACAAAATTAAAGGTGTTACTGGCACCAAGACCCAAACTAAAAGTGCTGATCCAGGAATGACAATCTCTAAACATTTTCAGACAAGTTAGGAACACAAGTAAGACTAGCTTTGGGCAGATCCCATTTGTGTGACTGGCACCAACACAGAAAATACTGTACGGTGTGTGTCTCATTTACCTTGGCACTGAGGCTGCATCAGCCCTTTGGTGCCCTGACTATGCCTTATACAGATTTTAAGATACAAAGCAAATTTTTGTTCCAGGTTTATTTTAATCATCTTTAGATTCTCCTTCCCTTAGCAGGTTACCTTCATTGTGGCAAAAATAAAGAAATAAGTAAGTCTCTGATCCCCTTGTATAGTTTAAAAACATTCTGATTGCCAGGGGAAATGCAAATGCAGATCCTTTCTTCCATAGTCTTCCGGGTTTTCAGGGTATATTACTTCAAGTCCACTAAGAAGTAGGAGATTTACTGGGTGAAGGAGGGAGAAGGTGGGGAGATCCTTCAGATTGTGTAGAAGAGAGGGAAGAAAGGAAGACTGGATATGAGGAGTCTCAGACTGCAGTGCGGTACCAAGGAAGATTTGGCCAGGTTGACGCGGAGTCCTTGAATCAAAGTTACTGAGGAGTCCTGCATATTGCCGAAATGGACCTACCTTAGTATCTCTGAGGTGGTCCAGAATTGGCTGGGAACCCTCCCACAAAAGTATGTCCTTTGGGCAAATGCAGTGCTGGATCCAGAGGGACAAGATCTCAGGCTTTTGGTCAATTATGCTTCTCACAATAGGAGGTCTGACAGGAGCATTTTCATGCCTGCTCCTGTCTAACCCTTGTTCCACACAGGTCTACTTCATGGAATGCTAACTCCTCCATGGTTCCTTAGGGGTCTCTTTCTTTTTTTTTTTTTTTTTTTTTGAGACGGAGTCTTGCTCTGTCGCCCAGGCTGGGGTGCAGTGGCCGGATCTCAGCTCACTGCAAGCTCCGCCTCCCAGGTTTACGCCATTCTCCTACCTCAGCCTCCCGAGTAGCTGGGACTACAGGCGCCCGCCAACCCGCCCGGCTAGTTTTTTTGCATTTTTTAGTAGAGACGGGGTTTCACCGTGTTAGCCAGGATGGTCTCGATCTCCTGACCTTGTGATCCGTCCGTCTCGGCCTCCCAAAGTGCTGGGATTACAGGCTTGAGCCACCGCGCCCGGCCCTTAGGGGTCTCTTTCTAAGGGGGGATTTAGAAGAGGGATAGTAGAACTATGTCTGGCACAATAGCTATCATCAGGGATACTCCTTTGTTGAACTTGTGATAGTCTACAGATGGCTTTTGCAGGGGCCAGATTAGTGAATTAAATGAAGATATGATGAGAGCCACCATCTCTGCCTCCTTTAGCTCATTAATGACAGCAACAATCTCCTTCATCATCTGTGGGATATATTGTTTTTGAATTACTATGTTGGCTGTGAGGAGGAACAATTTTAAAGATTTCCAGTTGGTTTTTCCTACTGTGATAGCTCTTACTCCATAGGCCAAGGGTCTTAATCTGAGGGTTACTCCAACTGCCAAATTGTTGCAGTGGGTGTCATAGGAATGATTATAGAATATACTTTCTGCGGTATTTGGTCAATGGATTTTGGTTCTAAAAATCTGCTCAAGTCTGGGAATATTAGCAGAGGATTGTGACTTTTTTATAGGTGTGACTGTCCTCTGCCTCTTGCTCTCCCATTCTTGTCTTTTTTAAAAAATTTATTTAAAGATGTTAAGTAGCACCCTTGCTGGCTGCCCTTCTATTTTGCTCCTAGGAAAACCATGCTTTATCAACCGTCTCCACAGCTCCCTGTGGGTCAAACCCATTGGCCGCTCTGATCTTGCAGACCATTATGGTAATTGCAACCTCCTGACTTCTGATAGTTAAGTGCTGTCACCTGGCCTCTATTCCTGTGGGGCCTCTATCATGAATATGAATACTAATGAACCCAGCTCTATGATGGCCTCTCCTACAATCAGCCCTGGCCTGCAAAGGAACTGCTACTGAACTTCTTAGTGATATGGCTGTCCCTGTCAGCACTTGGTGGCCTTGGTAGAAGATGTGTCTTCTGGGCTTTCTTGTGAACACAATCCTCTAGGGAAATCTTACTGCCTTGCATAATAGGTACACTCTATCATACCCATTTCCAGGTCCAGGACTAGGATGAGGCAAAGACCCTAATATTTCAGGACCATGAGAGTGAATGACTCCTTCAGTTATGCCCCTTAGACGCTGCTCTTGCCTCACTCTAATCTTGGCCTTGCCCACTTCCCTTTGCCTCGCCCACTTCCCTTAGCCTCTTTATTCTTTCCTCTAGCATTTGTGAGGGCAACTCAGGTATTTACACTTTGCTGTGTTGGTCATCACTTTTTTCCAGTCTTCTCAGAGCCATTCTACCAGTGAATTTTCCTCATACTCTGGGATCCTTGCCAGGCTTTAAATCCTGTGTCCCAAGTAAGTGCCTTCAAGTTAAATTCAAGTTAATGAATTTCTGCTTACCCAATCCAGTCTTACATTCTGGTCCTTTTTATCAAGCACACTTAAAATCTAATCCTAGGCTCCTGGCTCCTACTGGTACATGCTAGCTCACTCTTGCAAACTCTTCTTTGGTATAGAGTCTCTTTCTTATGAGGCCCATCAGGTGCTCAGCTGGGTAACCAAGGGGAGGAAAGGGCAGCTTCTGAGGGGGCATTTACTTCCTCCTAGAGGGGACAGGACTCTAGCATTTTCTAGCACAAAGGGAGGTGCTTCCGCTTACTAGAGATGGCTAGGCCACCTTTGCAAGCTCTGAAGGTTCAGGGGGATCTTCATAGCCAGTATCTTCAGGAGGCATCCATCTAGATGTTCTCATCTCAGTTTTCTGGATCCTAGTTTTTCCCAACTAGGGCCCTGACCTTACCATAGTAGACCTAATTTGGCGGATCATTCAGACGTCTTTGGAGCTGTGCGTGCACCACCACACCCAGGAATTTTGTATTTTTAGTAGAGACAGGGTTTCACCATGTTGATTAGGCTGGTCTAGAACTCCTGACCTCAGGTGATCCACCTGCCTGGGCCTCCCAAAGTGCTGGGATTACAGGTGTGAGCCACTACGCCTGCTGTTTTTCAAATGCCTGAATGATTGGACCTGAATGATTCTTCCCTTCCACTGGGACATTTTCTCAGGTCATCGCGGGTGAAATCTTGAGCATTTGGGCCTCTGCCTTGGGCCACGGACTATCTGTACCCTACCTACCACACGAGATGGCCCCCACTTAATCTACTGTTGGGTGAGTGAGCCAATCCCAAATCCCCATCTTCCTGTCTGTTTTCTCACACCACTGTGTGTACCACCTGTTTTGATTTGGACCCATCCCAAATAAATCTCGAGCTAGGATTAGATATGAAAGAGATTACTGAGGGAGGGAGCAGGAGGAGGTGGAGAGAAACTTTAGAACCACAGTGTAGAAGAGAAGAAGGAAAGTAGCAGGATTGGGTAGGATGGGTCTCAGACTGCCATGCAGTGCTAAGAAAGTTTGGCCAGCTTGATGGTGAGTCCTGTATATTGCCAGAATGGGCCTACCTTAGTATCTGCTGTGCTCTAGCATTGGCTGGGAAGTATGGCCTTCGGGTAAGCGCAGTGCTGGCTGCATCCAGAGGGACAGGATCAATTAAGCTCTCTACAGCAGGAGGTCTGAGAGGAGCATTTTCATGACTACGACACACAGCAACCCAGCTGCTAATGATTTATAGTCTTCATGGGTTAGACATATTTGTGTTTTACAGTTGAAAACAGCTGAGAGGAAATAGGCTCAGTAGGTACTCCTGGAACTGCATTTAGATAAATACTTTCCATTTTTAATTTTAAAGAAGAAGGCAAACTAAATACATCTAAACAGTTTACATCATAGTTAAGTGGAATAACAAGTCTGGCACAGGTTAGATAATTCAGACCACAAATTCCCATTCTCTCTGGTTCCACAGTGGCTTTTTGGATCTGTGAAATGTAGAGGTGTCATTTTGTGGACAGGTGTGCCTTGGCATAACAATGCTTTAGCTCATACAGATGATCACATACTACCAATATCATTGAGTAATTTTGGATTGAGTGGTCGGTTGGAGGCAGAGTCATGCTCCCTGGTCTGTAGTGCAGTGTGATTGCTTCATGACACCTGCATTACACAAGTGTTTTTATCTTCTGAGTAGCTATTTGCCTTGTGTTTCCTCTTGCCTATATTTCTCTTTTTACATCTCATGGGTGTTAGAATGTAAATTCCCAGACAATACATAAAAATCCGATAATTATCAATGAGACTGATAATAATGCTATTTGACATTTGGCAACATAGAGGGTTTTCTTGGCTCACGCTGGATATCTTGAACCTGTGCCCTATTAGGTAACTTTCTTAAACTGCCTGAAGTATATGATTTTTCTCTGTTATCTCAATGAATCATTATTCTTCTAATGTCTCTTCAAGTTTACTTCCTCTGTTGGTATCTCTCTTTTGTCCCTCATTTGGCATTTTGGGGGTAATGATAAATGTTGGGTGGAAAACATAAGCAAGGTGGAGCATAGCTTTGCATATGCTCATTGCATTTTTGGAGCCCCTTTGCTATTATTGTATCATCAGGAAAAAATCCTAGGATGCTTGTATGGCTAAGGTAAGTCAGATAACTTGGTACTTATTCATCTCCAAAGGTATCTTGGATTTATAATGGAGATAAGGCAGAGAAAGGAGAGATTACATTAGTGACCTCTGTTCAGGGCTGTGGGAGTTCCCTGAGTCTAATGAGTAAACAGCTATATCATCTTAAGATCAAAACAGAAACTATAGGCTAAGGTCAGCAGTCAGGATATGCAGGAGTCTGTAAGCTGGTAAGCACTATTAAGCTTGAGTTTTCAAGCTGCACTCAATAGGGATATAGAATATTTGTAGTTTTTTGAAGCTTATTTATCTTTTGTGACATACTTAAGACCTTCCTGTGATCTGACAGTGTATCATAAAGCATTTTAATGCATTTCCTTCTCAATTTATTTTTATCGATAACTCAAATTGTGTAAGCAAGGAGGTATACTGAAAAACAAACAAACAAACAAAAAACAGTTCTAAACAGATTGAGAAAAGAAGACTGCCTTAAGGATTTAACCACCTTAGTTTTCTAGGAGGGTCTGGCTGTCAGACAGTTTCATCTCATGAGCCTCTCTGCCTACAATTCCTTTTCCTTTCTGTGACTGAAATGCAGGTTCTGTCCATCTCTGCTTTCACAGTCTGATTAACTAGAGTGAGATCTCGTATAAAGAAAGTGTTTTTTTTATTCTGAAACTAGCTTAAGGGAAGAAGTACAGGCTTCCTGCCTTAACGTTGCGGCTTCGCTTTTGGAGCAGAAAGTGAGTGCTTTTAAAGGGGAGCTTATGAAGGGGCAGAAGTGAGCAGGGTGATGGGGGAGTGGTCCACATACTCACTTCAGTGCCTTATCTGCCAGGCAGTTGGTGTTTTCATGGGCAGAAATAGGTTGTAAGAGTAGCTGAAAACTCTCCGGGTGGGAGAGAGTTTCATAGCGGGGGTACTTTGGGCTGTAAATTGACTGTTATCTCTCAAGGCAGTCTCCTGGTGGGAGGGAGTTTTGTACTGGGCATATTGTGGGTGTAGATGGAATGTTATTTTGTGAGGCAGTCTCCAGGTGGGGGAGAGTTCCTTTCTGGAGCTTCTAAGCACATCGTTAGATGAACTTGTTCCGTAGGGAGCATCTGGTGAAAAGGAGGTAGAAGGTTATAATTGCACTTCGAGAGGGCTAGGTAGGAAGTGGGGAAGAGGGGGAAATGGAGAAAAGAGAAGAGAAAATAATTTTATAAAGTAACTCACTCTCTTTCACTTAGAAAAATGGGGGTGCTTGGTTATGCTTCTACCCCCTCTCCATTAGAAGTACAACTTAATTCAAACAAAAAAATCATCACATATACATCAAATAAATTCCATGTGAATGTTCTCATGCTTTATTCATGCTTTTGGAATGGGAAGAGCAATTGTAACATTTTTCATGTTATAGGGAAGAAATGCTAGTAGGGATAAAATATATGGAAAGAGGCTGGATGATCAGGAGTTAAGAAAAGAAGGTAAGAGCTGTGATACTGTTAGCAAGGGGACTTTGATTTAGAATCTGTATTCTTTTTATATTCAGAGAGTTATTTGGATCTTCATTGCTCCAAGTGAACCCATTTATATTTTTCTTTTTCTCTTCTCCTCTCCTCCCTTCTCACCTATTTTGTGTCAAAGCAACCTTGTTTAAAAGATACTTACTTTTCCAAAAGGAGTTCTCATAGAACAAATCTAATAATTACCTTCTAAATATTAGCATTTAGAATAATTGTAAAAAATAAAACCATTATAATCCAGAGGAAGGAAGGCCACTCAGCAGGAGATATTCAATTTCAGCAGCTGAGGGAACATAGTCATGGGTATCTTCTCATATGTCAGGAAGGGACTAGTATTTAATCTTTCTTGAGATCTTATGGTATCATTACATATAGAAAGTCATCTAATTCTGACAGTGGACTATCAGATAGGTGCAATATTATTCGTCTTACTGTACACACAAGGAACTGAGAGAAGGTAAGACATTTTCCCAATGGGCTGAGAGAACTGGGGCTGCGAGAAGTTAAGAAGTTAAGAAATTTTCCCAAGTTCATATAGCTAGTATGGAAATGGTAGAGCTGGAAATGGTAGAGCTAGGACTGGTTCCATAGTCTATGATTTTCCCATTCTATCTCTATCAGGCTATAATTACACACACACGCACACCCCCACATATTTAGAACCATGAGTAACCCATTATGATTGTTTCTTATATATAAGCCCCTAGATTGAATAACAAACAACCATCTGAGGAGAAAACATCAATTATGAGGCGAGAGAATGTCCCACACCAGACCTGAGAGGAAATGACAGAGCAGCCTTTAGTAGAATTGATATGTTTTCCTTAAAACATTTTCATCATTTTGCTTTCCAATTTTCCTACCTCATGAGCCACTATTTGTGTTTCCTGAACTGATTTCTACTCTTGTTCCCAAACTGTTAATGTCGAAATGACCCAGAAATCAGGTTTTGGACCTTTTCTTTTACCTATACACACTCTCTCTTTAGATTTCATTTATTCCCAGAGCTTAAAATAGCGAATATGTGATGGTGATTATAAGTATTTATCTCCAGGTTGGACTTTTACCCTGAACTTCAGACTCATATATCCAGCCTCTTCAGTATCTTCACTGGGATGTCTGATAAACATCTCAAGCCTAATCCTTCTCAGGCCTCACATACCCACATACAGTCTTCCCCATCTTAATGAATAACAACTATTTGCTTCTAGTTTAGGACAAAAACTGTCTTGAATCTAAAGTGAGACTCCTGTAACAGCATATAGTTGAATTATTGTTTTCCATCTGTTCTGCCAGTCTCTGTCTTTCAATGGTGAGATTAATCCATTCATATTTAAAGTGATTACTTGATAAGAAAGGACTGCTTCTGACATTTTTCTATTTATTTTCTATATGCCATTTTAAAAATATTCCTAATTTCCTTCAATTTTATTTTGTTTTGTGTTGTGGGTTTTTTTTCTAGTGTATCATTTTGACTCTCTCCTTTTTTGTGTATATTTTTAGTTATTTTCATAGTGGTTACCATGAGGATTATAATTAAAAATCATATGTTCATAACCTCATTTGAATTGATACCAACCTAGCTTCAATATTATATGAAAACTTTGCCTCTTTACAGTTCCACCTTTTTTATATTGTTATTGTCACAAAATTATTGTGTACCCATTAACACAGAATTATAATGATTGTTCATGCCCTTGGCTTTTAAATTATAAAGAAAATTAAAGAGAAGTTATAAACCAAAAATAAAATGATATTGCCTTTTATGTTTATCTATATGGTTACTTTTACTGGAGTTCTTTATTTCTTTGTTTTTTCATATGGCTTTGGGTTACTATCTAGCATGACTTCCATTTTGGCTTGAAGGAATCCCTTTAGTATTTCTTGTAGGGAATGTCTAAGTGATGAACTCTTTAAGCTTTTGTTTATCAGGGAATGTCTTAATTTCGTCTTCATTTATGAAAGGTACTTTTGTCAAATTTAGAATTCTTGGTTGATATTTTTTTCATCACTACAAATAAGTCCTCTCAATGCCTTCTGGTCTCCATGGTTTCTAATGAGAAATTAGCTGTTGACCTTTATTGAGGATCCTTTGTTTGTGACAAGTTACTTTTCTCTTGTTGCTTTCAAGATTCTTGCTGTGTCTTCGGCTTTCAACAATTTGATTGCAGTATGTCTCTGTGAATCTTATAGTTTATCCTACTTGGAGATTATTGAGCTGCTTGGATGTGTGGATTCACACTCAAGAATCCCATTGAGCCTCTTGGATATGTGTCTTTCATCAAAATTGGGAAGTTTTCAGCCATTATTGCTTCAGATATTCTTTCTGCCCTTTTCCTCTTTTCTCATTATGCATATGTTAGTATTCTTGCTGGTGTCCCACCGGTCTCTGAAGCTCTGTGTCCCTCCATACTACTATTTGTTTTCTGTTTGTTCTGTGTGTTCCAGGTTCTGTGTATCATTTTTCTTCTTTTCCTGCCCTATTTTAAACTAGTGCATATTTTTAAGAATTCTGCTTTATCTCTATTTTTTTGCATTCTGTTTCATTTTTTTAGTGGTTACTTAGTGTTTCCTATGCATCTCTACATTGTAGCAGTCTAACTTCACATTATATTACCTCACATGTAATGTAAGATCTTTATAAAAGTATAATTATATTTCTTTCCTATTGTCCTTTGTGCAGTTGTCATACATTTTACTTTTACATATATCACATGTCCCAAATACATAGTTATTATTTTTTTGCTTTAGTTCAATTATCTTTTGAAGAAATTAATAAAGTGCAAGGTACAGTGGCATACACCTGTAATCCCAGCACTTTCAGAGACTGAGGCAGGAAGATTTCTTGAGCCCAGGATTTTGACACCAGCCTGGACAACATAAGTGAGACCACATCTCTATTAAAAAAAGAGACTAAAAAAAGAGAAAGGATCCTTTATATTTAATCATTTATTTACCCTTTTTGACAATCTTTATTCCTTTGTGTAGATTCAAGTTTCCATCAGATATTATTTTCCTTCAGTGTGAGAAACTGTCTTTAGTGTTTCTTGTAGTGTAAGTCTTCTGGATATTGTCTCAGCTTTTGTTTGTCTTATGAACTCTTTATTTTGTCTTCATTTTTGAAGGGCATTTTTTGCTGTAAATAGAAGACATGGTTAACAGTTTTCTTTCATCATTTTAAAGTTTTAAAATGTCATTTGCTATATTCTAGTTTGCATAGTTTCTATCAAGACATCTGCTTCCATTATTATCTTTATTCATCTGTATGTACTATGTCTTTTTTCCCCGGTAGCTTTTAAGATTTTCTATTAGTCACTTACTTTTTAGCTATTTGATTCTGATATACCTTGGAATAGTTTTCTATGTTTATTCTCTTTGGTGTTCATTGAGCTTCCTGAGTCTGTATGCTTAGAGTTTTCATAAAATTTTACAAAATTTTGGCCATGATTTCATCACATTTTTCTACATCCTTAAACCCTTATCCCAAGAATTCAATTACACTTAAGTTAGTCCATTCAATATTGTCACAGATGATTGAGGTTTTTTTTTTTTTTTTGGTCTGTCTGTTTTTTGTACTTCAGTTTGGATAGTTTATGTTACTGTACTTCAAGTTTATTGACGTTTTCTTCTGCAGGGTCTATTCTGCTCTTCATCCCACTTAGAGAATTTTTCATTTTGGAGACTTTTTCTTCTTTAGGAGTTTTCATTTATTTTAATTTATTTATTTTATCTTGTTAGGTTCCTGCTTTTCTTTAAATACTTTCATGTATGTATAACAGCTATTTAAAATTCTTTGTCTTAATTCTATCATTTCTATCATTTATAGGTCTGTTTCAATTGATCAATTTTTCTTCTGAAGTGGGTCACATTTTCTTCCTTCTTGGCATGTCTAGTAATTTTTGACTAATGTTGGACATTTTGATTTTTACATTGTAGCATACTAATTTTTTTTTCTTTTGAGATGTGGTCTTGCTCTTTCCCCCAGCCTGGAGTGGAGTGGTGCGATCTCAGCCCACTGCAACCTTTACCTCCTAGGCTCAAGCAATCCTCCCACCTCAGCCTCTCAAGGAGCCAGGACTACTGGTGCGCACCACCACACCTGTACTTTTTGTAGAGATGGGGTTTTGCCATGTTGCCCAGGCGGGTTTGGAACTTCAGGACTCAAGCAATCTGCCTGCCTTCGCCACCCAAAGTGCTGGGATTACAGGTGTGAGCCACCATGTCCAGCCCCTCACCATATTTTTGTATATTCCTTAAAGAGTGTTGGGCTTTGTTCAGCAGCCATTTAAATTATTTGCATATATATGGATCTTTTTTGAGAATTCTTTATAAACTTTGTTAGAGTGATGTTAGAATAGCCTTATTCTAAGCTTAGTTCAGTTTTGTCATTAATGTATCACCTTTCTGGATGTCTACTGAATGCCTAGGTATTTAACAAGAACTCCCCATTCTGATGGTTAGAACACACACATTTCCCAGCCCTTTTGTGATCAGACATTTTCAACTTATTGTTCTCTGGTCACTCTTTGCCATGCTTCATGAAATTTAACTTTAGGCAACTGTGACTTGGTTTTCAGAAATGACTCAAGAGAATCCCTGTGCATATTTCTGAAAGTCTTTCTGTATACAGACCTTGTACACAATACTTGGTACTTTGTTCTTCAGTTTTCCTGAATTCTGATTCTGTCTTAATTCAGAGAGACCGCTATGCTCAGCTTGGTATCCTACTCTCCAAATCACAGTAAAAAGAATTGTCTTCAGACAGAAATCCAGGATGATTATAGGGCTCTCCTCATTTGTTTCCCTTTTCTTGCTGATCACAGTATTGTGCTGTCTGCCCGATAACTGAAAACAGTCATTTCATGTTTTCTTTAGGTTGTGCTAGGGTTAACCTGGTGTCCGTTACTTCATCATTTCCTGAAGCAAAAGTCAACTGTGGGGCTCTTGGATACTCTTTTTGTACAAAATAGATCAAATATGGCCGAGCGCGGTGGCTCATGCCTGTAATCCCAGCACTTTGGGAGGCCTAGGCGGGAGGATCACAACGTCAGGAGATCGAGATCATCCTGGCTAACATGGTGAAACCCCTTCTCTACTAAAAATACAAAAATTAGCTGGGCGTGGTGGTGGGCACCTGCAGTCCCAGCTGCAGGAGAATGGTGTGAACCCGGGAGGCGGAGCTTGCAGTGAGAGGAGATCTCGCCACTGCACTGCAGCCTGGGCGACAGAGCAAGACTCCATCTCAAAAAAAAAAAAAAAAAAAAAAATAAAATAAAATAATATTTTTAAGGAGAAAATATAGCATGACGGTTAAGAATATACACTTGAAAATCTGACAAACTCTTCACTCTAATAGGGCAAGAGTGAAAAACTCTTCACTCTAACTGGGCAAGTGAGAAAATTCTCATTTTCCTCAACCATAACAGAGGAATAATATTATTATCTGGCCTTAGAATTATTCCAAGGATTTATGAGGTAATGGACACTATGGATGTAGCATGCCTGTCACATATAAAATGCTACATAACCATTATTATTGTTGTTTTATATTAAATTTACTTCTAAAACCATATTTCCTACTACTGCTGTGACAAATTACCGCAAACTTATTGGCTTAAAACAATACAAATTTATCATCTTACAGTTCTGGAGTCAGAAGTCCAAAAGGGAGTTCACTGGGTTAAAATAAAGATATTGTCAGGATTATATTCCTTCTAGAAAGGTATGGAGAATACATTTTCTTTTCAGTTTATAGTGGCTGCCCCCAGTTTTTGGCTTGTGTTCACCTTTCGTCTTTAAAGCCAACAATGGAGGATTTGAGTCCTCATATCCCATCACTCCAATATTGTTTCTGCTGTCACATCTCCTTCTCTGATTCTGCTCTCTTACCTGTCTCTTTCACTTGTAAGGACCCTTGTCCTTACATGGGCCCCTTCACATAGTCCAGGATAATCTCCCACCTCAGGATTCTTAATTAGATCTGCAAAATTTCTTTTGCTCTATAGGGGAACATATCAACAGGTTCTGTGTGTGCTTGGTGTGTTAGAAGCAAAGAAAAAGAAAAAAGAAAAAACAGGTTCTATGGAATAGGATATGATGCCTTTGTCTACCACATCATTGTATAAAGCCTTATTGGATATTTCCATTCTTCTTTCCCTGTCATTAAATCACCCATTAAGTAACTATATGCAAAAACGATCTCTTACAGAAAGGTTACACATGGTCAAAAAAGGAAAAAGTCTAGAAGAAAATTCAGATTAGTAAAGAAGAAAGTATCCTGAATTTGGGGTTCTAGTCCCAGATTTGTTTGTCAATAGCTGTTTATCTCTGAGAAAATGACTTCCCTTTCTGAATTTCTGTTTTCTTACAGGGGAAAGTAACTAAGAAACCTCTTAGATACCTCTGTCACTATGGTTCAATAAATCTAATATATCTTGCAGTTTGACTAAAGTAGGATATGAAATGTGCTCATTGTGGAGTATCCCGAGCCTCCTTTAGGTCTTTAAGGAGACACAGGTTTTTGGATAAAGGAGACCTACCCTTGCTGTTGCTACCAGAAAAGAACTATGCAAATATAATTACACATGAGGTAATATAACCCAAACATAACAAAAGAGACTATTGGAGGAAGGCCCAGGACTCAGAGAGCAAAGATCAGAAAAGAGACAAAAGGCTGGCACAGGTTCAGTGCTCAGGAGGGATATCTTCTAGCAATGTTCCAAAGGGATGCAACGAAGGTGAGGGTAAAAGCCCCAGCATCAAACACTTGCAAAGCCCTCCTCTAAGCTTAGACAATGGAAAAACAGACAGACAATGACTCAGAGCCTTAGCTGTGTGTGGGAGCCACTGAAATAAACTGTCAAAGGGGAAAGGGGGATTGCAACAGCATCCAGCAATGGTACTATGCAATATACAAATGAGGTATAGGGTAGAGGCAGTGGTTATAACCAAAAGCATTGTGAGTGATCAAGGAAATGCTTGCAGGTTACTAATCAGCCTGTGGGTCAGTATGCATAAAAGGGTTTGTGAGAAAATGATTTCTCTCCTGGGACTTTGTTGGCTGTCCAGGTGCCGCACTGAGAAACAGATTTTGTTGTGGCAAAAGGGCCCGAAAAGTCTTCATTCTTGATCTGACCCATCACCTGAGAATTTCATCATGTTTCTGGCTTAAAGATGATAGTGGGCAACAGCTTGCATGTTGAAAGAAGCAGGGGGCATGCCAGTCACATGCCATAGTATTGAGCTTAATGAGGAGGTCAAACTCACTTTTTTCAGAATTCTGTTAAGACTGTGAGGAAATATAGACAAACAGCAATGCAAGGCAATGGATCATCAGAAATGAGACCTGTTATTTGGCTGGAATAATTTGAATAGTATTGCTGAGGACCAATGTCCCTGTGAAAGGAGAGGAAAATCTTTTACTCTCATGCTAAAGACACAACAGGTTATAGAAAAAGAGTTTGATGTTTAATTCTACTGTAAGATTCCAAACAATTTTCCTTACCAGCTTTTCGGTAAGTATGCCATATATTATGTCAAATTCCTAGGACATGTGAGGATAATAATTTTCTTTCAGGTTATTCTAATCTTTACCACATGGGAATTGAATCACTACATTATATAGGTTATATTGGATCACTAGGTTATATAGCAGGGTAGCAGTGGCAGTAATGCTAGAGGGAAGTGGTGGTTGCCCCAAGATTAAGCTCTAGGGGCAGTTGTACAAGCCATAATGTTTGGTGCTTTTTGGTAGCACCCATGACTACTTCACAGGATGAGTTTGGCAGCATGAATTTTGGGCTTTGTTCTTGACTGTGTAGCTCCAAAGCCTTCCTTTCCGTACCTTCTTAATACCTCCCTGATTTTGTAAGCTGCCTAATGTCCTTTTTTTTTTTTAAAAAAAAAATCTTTTCTAATGTCTTTTAAATTACTTTTATTTTGGCTCGCTAGACTTTTATTTCTGCTGTTTGCAACCCAGAACATAATAGATACTGTTGGGGATCTTGTTAAAATACAGATTTCAAGGTCTAGACATAATCATTCAGAATATCTGACATTGGGACACAAGAATCTAGTTTTTTAAAGATTTAGAATCAGTCAAGTATTTTTTTCTGTAGCAGGTGACAAAATCCTCAGTTTAAACCAGTTTAGGCAAAAACCAGAATGTTATTGACTTACATAATTAAAATGTCTAGGGAGTAGACTAAATTAAGGCAGTACTTAATCCAGAGCTCAACAGTACCTTCAGGATTTGGTTTCTCTATTTCCCAGTTCTATCTCCTGTAGTGTTTTCTTTAGTCTCAGATTTCATGTGGTAGTCAGATGGTGGCAGGGACTCCAGGCATCCTCTCAGCTAGTGTTTCAGGAGACAAGAACACACTTGTCTTCGTCCTAGAAGGTGTGACTCTGTTGGAGGTCCATATCTGAAACCATTGCTCTGGCTAAGGGAATCCAAAGGTTAGTTGGTCTGAGTCTCCTGCCATCTCTGGACCCCAGATTATTTCAAGAGACTTTTTATTTTTTCACTTCAATGACAGTCTCAACTTTTTGTTAACTGTCTTTCTTGAGGGCTACTGAATATCCTCATACTTGCTGTTAAGTTGTATACTCATTTATACACTTATAAATAGTTTGAACACTTACTAGGCATTGTGCTAGGCAAAGGGGATTTAAAATGGAATAAAATGTGGTACTTATTTTAAAAGAACATAGATTCTAGTGGGAGAGACATATAAGCAAACCAGTATTTAAATCCATTTGATTTATTATTGAATATCTATTGAATGCTTGGCACTATTCTAGTGCTGGGGATACACCAGTGAATAAAATAAAGTACTTGTCCTGATGTTGCTTACATTATAAGGGAACAAGAGAAAATAAATCAATACACATATAAATAATATAGGAGAGCATGATAAGTATAGCGGGACATACTATAGCATAAAGAAGGGTATGATGAGTAAAGAGAAGACTGATGACGCAAAAAGAGAAGGCGGATGATTTCAGGAGCAAAGTCCTTAAGTAGAAGAAAGGGGACAAGATCTGGTGCACAACTGGAGTTGGATAGGGACTGAAACAATTGTTTTTACCTTTTTGGAGGTAAGAATTAAAAAAAAAAACCTATGAAAGCCTCTTCATAGCATCCATTTATTAAATATTTTTAAGAACTTGTTATGTGCTACATACTATTCTGGTTTCTGAAGATATGCCAGAGAACAAAACCAACAAGATCCCTGTTCTCATGGGGAAGACAATAAATAAGTTTAAATATATACATATATAGTTTCAAATACTGATAATTACCATGAAGAAAAACAAAACAGGGTAAGAGACTGATGAGGAAGAAAGACTTCTCTGAGATGTGATTTTGACTAGATGTTATTTAAAGCCATGACTCTAGATGAGATCACCTAGGGAGGACAGCAAATAATGAAGAGAAATCTGAGGACTCAGCTCTTGGGTATTTACCTTTTCCATTTCAGTAAGAATAGAAAGACCCAGTGAGTAAGACTGAGAAGGAGGTAGCTGGTGAGATAAGAAATAAAACAGGAAAATAGATGTTGTGGATGCCAACTGTAACCCAAAAATAAGTGATTCAATAAAACAAAGTAATCAACTATGTCTCATGCTGCTGAAAGGATGAGTAAGATGAAAATTAAAAATTGTTTCTTGAATTTGGCAAGAAGGAGATCATTACCAATGAAAAGATTGGTTTCAGCGGAACCAGGGTACAAGAGTTAGACTAGAGTGTGTTCCACAAATAATGGGAGATGAAAGGATAAAGAGAGTGATTATGGAAAACTCTAAGAGAATTACTGTCAGTTGGGGAACAAGGAAATTGGGAGAGGAAGTGGTCAGATGGAGTCAAGGAGAGAATGCCCCTGCAATAAATACTTAAATGTGAGGAAGCAGCCTTGGAATTGGGCAATAGGTAGAGACTGGAAGAGTTTTGAGGTGCACATTAAGGACGATTCTGATAAGGGCTCAGAAAGAAAATAGGAAAGCTGCAGAGAAAGCTTCTGTTTTCTTAGAGGATACATAAATAATCATAAACTGTTGACAGAAATGTAGACATTAAAGGCCATTCTGGTGAGGTCTCAGGAGAAGTGAGGAACATGATATTGGAAACTAGAGGAAAGGTAATCCTTGTTATAATGTGGCAAAAAATTTCAATTAATTGTGTTTATGTGCTAGTGTTTTGTGGAAGGTAGAACATGTAAGCAATGAAATTGGATATTTAGCTGAGAAGATTTCTAAGCAAAGTGTTGAAAAAGTGGCTTGATTCCTCCTGACTACTGATAGTGAACTATGAGAAGATGGAATCAAAGATGGAATTGTTAAGCAATTCCAGAAGCAGAACTTGAAGACTGGGAAAATTCTCAACTTATCCATATTGCAAAAAAAGAGAAACAAGTATGTGTTGTGTAAGCCATCTAGTCTGTGTCATTTTGTTATAGCAGCCTGAGCAGACTAAGACATATTGGTAGCTAGCAGCACTTGGAGAAGTGCAACTTGCAGCATGACATGCTGGCTTTTCTCACTGTGGATTCGGTTCAGGGTTTGCTCCAAATAAAAAGTATCCGGAAACTGGTTCTTCAAAAGATTGAGTCTCTCACTCGGCCTTCTCTAGGTAATTAATTGTCAAGGTAGTTTATCCTCATTTCCAGAGGGGAGGAAGTTCTTCTGTGAAAAAGGGGATATAACCTGAGTGAAAGTCGACTTGGCCTGGAAATGGCCACCATTTCCATCTGACTCAGAAAGGAGAATGTGGTGTATCTTGCATTCCTACCTTGAAGGGAGGTTTTTTTAAAGCGTGGAGATGTGGAAATAGGCAAGTAATTCAAGGCCTTGGGGTAAGGCAGAGGTGCCAAGGCTACCCAGAGGTGGGAGTTTATAGGAGGCGGAAAGACATCCCAAGGACAAGTTTATACAAGAACTGCTCAGGGAAAGACATAAAAGGAAGTGAGGCAAGAAGCCTCAAGATTAACTTGGCATCCTGCAAGTCTGTTTGAAAAAATCCCCAACGGGGTTGTCAAAAAGCCTTCCTGTGTTTTCCTCAGATGCTTGTACTTGCCCCAAGCCTGCTTCCTTGCTGGATGTGCAACTTGAACCAGTCCTTAGATACTCAACCTTGGCAGTATTTAAAGCAAATCATTTCTTGCTTAGCACTTTTCCCTGGGTAGGAGGGAGGACTCTTATGAGCAGGTGTTGGCATGGTTAATGCAAAGCTATATTCTTCCAGGTAATATTTTGAGGAGAAAAGCAGAATGATGTCGTTCCTGCAGCCATGTCCTCCATCACCAACACACACACACACGCACACATACACACGCGCGCGCACGCACACACACCACATTGGAGATCCTGTTGAATAACTGACAGACTAAATGTTCAATTCTCTATTTCACTTTTCTATTGAGATATATAAGGCTTCAAAAAAGTGATACTTTTCAGAGAAAGGTGTGGGTTAGTAAATCTACTGACTGATTGTTCTTTACTTTTTAAGCGTCCCACTAGAGCAGCTATAGATCCTACCTCTATTTAATACTTCTTTTGTTAAAAAAAAAGCATTAATAGATTCATGCTTCCAAAATCTGCAAGAGGTTGTGCTTTTGCTAGAAGATGAGTATTTTTTAGTCTTTATGAGTATCTGTAAAATCTTTTAACAAAGATAGGTATGTCTCAATGGCTAGGTGCCAAAGATGAAGCTGGAAACGGTATTACTATGAATGTAGTTTTTGCCAGTGTGCCTACATTTTGTCAAATATAGATTATTATTATCATTTGGAGGTATTTACTATTAATATGCCTGGCCTGGCATACATACCTCAGTTTGATGAAGAGCAACAAAGTTTGTTAATGTTTTCTCTGACAAAGGTTATCTAGATAGTCTTATAGTAGGAAGGGCATCCAAACCTAGTATAAGAAATAATGCCTAGTAAAGCAAGTTTAAAGTAGGTATTTTTGGATAATATTGTAGTGTCAAGAAGAATGATGTGTTTGCAGAGTTGCTTCTTGCCATCAAATTGACAGGTTCTACTTGAACTAATAAGATACTGTTGGATGCCATTGAGGTTAATACAAAGTAAACTCCAGAGAACTGATAAGGTTGTGTTACTTGTACAAGAATGCCTGTAATCCCAGCACTTTGGGAGGGCAAAGCAGGCAGATCAACTGAGGTCAGGAGTTCGAGACCAGCCTGGCTAACATGGTGAAACCCCGTTTCTACTAAAAATACAAAAAATTAGCCGGGAGTGGTGGTGCGTGCCTGTAATCCCAGCTACTCAGGAGGCTGAGGCAGGAGAATCACTTGAACTTGGGAGGTGGAGGTTGCAGTGAGCCGAGATGGTGCCATTGTACTTCAGCTTGGGCAACAAGAGTGAAATTCTGTCTCAAAAAATAATACATACATAAATAAATAAATCTACTACTTGTAGACATGTTTGTGGAAAATATATCATCAACAAAATAAAGACTATTCTTAGTACGTACTCTGATTTTCTTAATTCATGGTTCTCAAAATGTGGTCTCTGGACCAGAAGCACCAGCTTCACTTAACCAACTTGTTAGAAATGCAGATTCTCAGGTCCCTATTGAACAGAAACTCTAGGCCTGGGACTCAACAATCTGTATTTTAACTAGCTCTTAACTAGCATGATGCATGGTAAGTTTGGAAGTCACTGACTTGAACCCAAATCAGTATTGGGGCTAACAGTGCTTTTTCAGTTTTATAATTACCTAGAAGTCTTTATGTTAGGAGATCTTGACACATAGAATGTGATTGACTGGTCATATTTTCTATAGACAAAATGTTTTGTCTGGATAGGATAGGCAACTGATGATAATAATTTTCATTAATTAACTCATTCAACAAATATTATTTGAATGCTTACAATGTAGGCACTAGACAAACAAAAGTGAAGAAGAGAGAAAAGAGTTCATCTTTGTAAGCTACCATTCTGGGCTGAACGTATATTGTAATGTTAATTTAACACAATGACTCAAATTGCCTAGTATTAGACCATAGGGGAAAAAGTTTGTATAATACTACTCTGTGCTTATGGATGAATTGCCCACTTTTTAGAGCAAATGAATTCTTTCTAGGCTTGACCTGATCATATGATAGTGTTGTATCACACTGAATTAACACAGCCAGTGAAAAGTAACAGTTCAATTAGTTGTTTCATTTATCCCAAATTACTGGATTTTATGCTACTAAATTGACAAAACCAACTAGTAACATTGGAATTATGTCAATTTAGCATGAGGCTGTACTTATGTGGAAGATTATATCTGGAGAAAAAACACTGGTGGATGAAAAGAACATTTGGAGCATAAATGATCCAGTTTGGCTATTGCTTGATTTCACTAGTTTTTTTCATTGCTCCAGTTTTTTTTGGTAATATAATAGCCTTCCTATTTGAGAAGAGATTAACCATGTTAACAATAAAAGATAATATAAAGAAAATTTAGGACCAGGGTCTAGCTTTATAAAATTTATTTGGTTGCTAGGGAATAAATAACATTTCTATTTTCATCCAATTTAGTAGTATATTAGAGATGAATATGAAATAGAGCATATCTTAAGTTCTCTCTACCTTTCTTGAATGTATTAATATACATGGTAGGGGAATGAAAATCCTAAAAAAGAAGCACTATATTAAAGCAAACTTTAATAAAGAATCTGAACATTTTTATTCATATAAAGGCACTAAATCTTTCCATTTCTGTCACCATGAATATTTTTTAAAGTAGTTATTAACCACCAGTTGGCATATGAGGTTTTAATGAATACATTGTATGTTAACCAGTCGCTCGCTGTACCTGCTTCTAAAGAGGCTTCCTTTCCCAGGAACTAGTTGAAGATGAATGATAGTCTTTTAAAGAAAAATATCAGGCTTAATCTCTGGCTGTGCACAGGGAAATCAGAAACATTTGTCTCAGAATTTAGGCCACCCAGTTCAGTGCAAGTCTTGTCTAAAAGTGGTTCAACTTCAAATGTTTTAGTCCTATCTTATGCATGAATATTTATACTTCACTCATTTCTCAAAATTCGCTGATTAAAGGTCACAGAATGGGGTTAAAGATTAGTGGTCTGGCTCTAGCCTTTGATCTTTGGGATCAGGATACTGGGTTTCTCCAGGTTTGATAGTTTGTGAATGTAGGTCAGACCATCAAAATGTATTAAGTTGAGCTGTATGAGATTGTCATTTTTGTAGGTAAAAAATGGCCAAGTATTGGGACTATGCCATTTGATTAAGTCTGACATTTTCTATCAAGAGCTAACAAAAGCAAGGCATATACTCTTTTTTCCTTTCCTTCATTCTCTAAGGAAGAGGTATTTTTCGTTTATATGTTAGTTTGCTTCTCTTTCTCTGTAAAGCTACATTCTCCTGTTGATTCAATCATTCAAAAATCTTTCTTTTTTAGAGGTTGGGGATGCAATCGTGAACAAGATACACACCATACCCACCTCATGATACTTACAGTCTAGCTTCTAGAGAAGTAAAAAGGCAATTTTGTTATGGCAAAATGTGTTAAAGAAGTTCAAAGTCTTGTGAGAGTACTTAGGAGGGGGATACTTAACTTGAAACTGGGAATCTGAGAAAGTTTCCTGGAGGAAGGAACTTCTAAATTAAGAGTGGAAGGATGGTGAGGACTTAGCCAGGCCAATGGGAGGAGCAAGAGTGATTAAAGTAGATGGAATAACATGCAAAGCTGAAAGACAACCTGATTATTTTTAGTGAACTGTAGGTAGTTTATCTTGACTAGAACATATATGTGAAACACAAAATGAAATTGGAGAAGTATCAAGAGACTGTAACCATGAAGGGTCATTTATGCCAGGTTAAGGTGTTTGGAGGCTATCTCAAAGGCAATGGCCAGTTATTGAAAGATTTTAAGGGGTATTGGGTGTGGCATGATCAGATCTGCATTTCAGTAGAACCAATTTAGAAAGTTAGTTTGAGACTATTGCAGTAAAACTGGAAATAGAAGATAGTTACTTGAAATAGGCAATGGCAGTGGTGATAGAGAGTAGCTAAGATAATCTTATTAGGAGGTAAGATCAGTATGCCTGATGGTTAGCTATGAGAAGAAAAACAAGGAGTTAAAGAAAACCCCCAAGTATCTGACTTGAACAACCGGGTATTTCTTTTTAGAGAAGCAGGAAACTGAAGAGGAGGAGCAGGTTGGGAATAGAAGATTGAGTTCACTTTAGGAACCAATGAGTTTGAGTTGGTTATGGCAAATCCAAACCAAAGTGTCCAATAAATAATTAGATATGCCGGGGAGACACTTGGTATTGGAGCTATAAATTAGAAGCTGTGTATAGATGTAATTTAAGCCAGAAGAGTAGACAGATTAAAACACTCAGAGTTTGTAGAATGAGGCAAGATTCTAGCATAATCCTTATAGAACAGAAAATTTAAGGGAAAAGCAGAGGAAGAAAACTCCACAAAAGATGCTGAGAAGTAATTAGAGAGATAGAAGGAAAATCAGAGGGTGTGTTGTAATGG
This sequence comes from Theropithecus gelada, assembly GCF_003255815.1. Lineage (NCBI taxonomy): Eukaryota > Metazoa > Chordata > Mammalia > Primates > Cercopithecidae > Theropithecus > Theropithecus gelada. The sequence continues at coordinate 14,912,330 of NC_037686.1, read as the reverse complement.
AAGCCAAGGGAAGAGTGTTTAGCGGAAGGAGTGATTAGCCACAACAAATGCTGCCAAGGGTACAAGTGAGACTGAAGTTCATTGTATTTAACAATAAGGAAGTCATTGGTGACCCGCTGAGAGCAGTTTTTGCTGGAATAGCGGGGTCAGAAACAAATTGAAATGGTTTAGGAGTGAGTCAGCATTGAGCAAGTGGAGATCTTTGAGAAGTCTGGCTTCCAAGGGGGAAAAGGAATATGACAGTGAAAGACTAGAAATAAACTTCTCTAGAAAAAAACATAATCAGAATGAAAAAACATTCTTGAGTGTTTTATATATAGAAGGATTTAGTAAGAACATGACATAGGTATAACGAGCTCTCAAATAGCAGAATGAAATGAAAGGGAATTCACAGAGCTGAAAAAAAACAGAAGACCAACACCATTATAGAACTAATTTATATGGTAATGAACAGATTAGACATGGCTTAAAACTGAATTATTGATGTGGAAGAAAGTCTTAAGAGAATCAGTGCAAAAAATACATTAATTAGAAAAGGGATAATATAGAAGTAAAAAGGCTGATATGTCAGAAAGATATTTGGTATCACTAAAGTAGAAAACAGCACAGAAAATGTAATAAAACACATGATATAGAAATTGATTACATGCATATATATTACTTATATAACATATATATTCTTTATAGCCAAATTCAATTAAGGGAAGAAAACATAACCAAATAATGTAATACCCAGCCAAATTGTAATTTGTATATAATGGTAACAAAAAGTTATTCCTAAACATTCAATAACTCAGTGAATATGGCACATATGAAAGCTTATTGGAGAAAAAAGACTATTTGATAAAATACTGATAACCAAAGAATAAATTGGCTGGGCGTGGTGGCTCATGCCTGTAATCCCAGTACTCTGGGAGGCCAAGGCAGGTGGGTTACCTGAGGTCAGGAGTTCAAGACCAGCCTGACCAACATGGTAAAACCCCGTCTCTACAAAAATACAAAAATTAGCCTGGCACAATGATGGGTGCCTGTAATCCCAGCTACTCAGGAGGCCAAAGTGGGAGAATCACTTGAACCCAGGAGACGGATGTTGCAGTGAGCTGAGATCATGCCACTACACTCCAGCCTGGGTGACAGAGTGAGACTCCGTCTCAAAAAAAAAAAAAAAGAATAAGTTAAAAATATAGAACTATGGAATGGAAAAGACATGACAAAAGATAGGCGGAGATTATTGGCTTCATTTAGATATTGGTCTAAGACTTAACAATTGTAGGAATTATGGCTGTAGAAGCAAATGTAAATGTTATAAAGCCTGAAAGTATAAAAACAAAAACTAACCAAAATGAGTATGTGGGAAGAAGTGAAAGCTTGCTAATTTTCTTAACTCATTTGGGAAGGAGTCAATTGGTAATATCTATATTAAACATATAGTTTCATCATTATTTAATAATTTAAACTTTTTGTTCTATGATTTTTTCTGTAATCTGAGAGAGATATTTTAGAAAACAAAATATTCTATGGTGATAAAAATGTTTAGCTGAACCTAAACAATTCTTTTAATGCATTTCAGATTTTTCTTTTAAAGTCAATAATACTTAGATTTAGTGCTTTTTATGACAATGTAGCATTCATGTGATTCTAGTTTATTAAACTTTAATTTATTTGCCTATATAGCTATCATTTATCTAGCTAATTCACATGTCCAGGTATATTTATGTATATAGACATACCTGAGATGATTGCCATCTTTTCAGAATAATGTTCACCTAATTAAAAAATGATTATTTTTAGAAGGCAAGATTTGGGAATAATTTTTTTCTTTCTTTATACTTTTTGTATTATATAAATTTCTTTAACAGCTTTATTTTTAAAATTACCTTATGTTCATGTAAAAAATTATGTATAGAAAAGTACAAAAGCGAAAAAATCACGTGTAAGTCTAGCACTCAGAGTTATTGTTTTGTTACATATCCTTACAGACTTTTTTCTGAATATATGTATACATGGTTACACATACACATATCTTTTAAACATTATTTTAAAACAAACTGAGATCTTATTTATTTTTCAATTTGCTCATTTAGCATATTGTGAACATCTTTTAATGTTAATAAATGTAGATCTGCACCATTATTTTAAGTAGAATTTCATTAGATGGCATTCCCATAATTTGTTTTACCATTCTCTAAATAAGGGACATTTACAATGTTCAACATTTTTTATTATTATAAAAGTAATTGGCCGGGTGCGGTGGCTCACGCCTGTAATCCCAGCACTTTGGGAGGCCGAGGCGGGTGGATCACCTGAGGTCGGGAGTTCGAGACCAGCCTGACTAACATGGAGAAACCCTGTCTCTACTAAAAATACAAAATTAGCCAGGCGTGGTGGTGCATGCCTGTAATCCCAGCTACTCAGGAGGCTGAGGCAGGAGAATCGCTTGAACCTGGGAGGCAGAGGTTGCTGTGAGCTGAGATTGTACCATTGCACTCTAGCCTGGGCAGCAGCAAGAGCAAAACTCTGTCTCAAAAAAAAAAAAAAAAAAAAAAGCAATTATAGGTGAACAGCTGCTATCATTTGTGTTTGCATTCGTATTTATAAGAGTTATTTATTATGGTAAGTTCCTAAAAGTAGAATTTCTAGGTTTAAATACATGCTTTTTGGGTGGCGGGGGAGGCAAATTCTGTGTGTGTGTGTGTTTGCATGTGTGTGTGACCAGGCATCAAGCAGTCTGCTGCAGATTTTTCCACTAAAGAGAAAAAGTGACAATCCATCACCTGGGGCCTGAAGGTATGTCTTCAGATACCCAGCTATAAGTGTGAATTGTCTTTGTTTCATATTTTAAAAATTCATTCAGATTCTTGCATTGTACTTTTTAAAAAATAATGTTTTATGTCTCTAAATCTTTGAGTGAATTTGATGTTCTAGGAAAGTGTGTCAAGAATATCCTGTTGCTCATATAACTCCCCTTATCCCTTATTCTATGCTTGGAAAATAAAAGGTGTAAATCAACAAAAGCTAATTGTTAATTGAGGAATAACTGTCAACCAAGCATTATACTAGTTTACTGTGGGGAATTACAAAGAAGATGAGAACACAGCCTCTGACTTTGAATAGCCTCCAATTTACTTATTTTCCTTTAACAAACTCATCAAAGAATTATGCTTAACCTGATAACTGACTGGGCTAAGGTCTATGATGAATTTGCTTGACAGGATGGAAAGTCCCTACTGGCTTTCATTGCACACTTCCGGGACCTTGCTAATGTGTTTGTCTTGGACTCCAAGGCATTATTATTAGCATCTGTAGCATTCTAGAGTCTTGGGAAGGGGGTCGGGTGCCCCGCTGGCAAGAAGTCATTGTAATGAAGATAGGAGTTTTTAGGCTTTTACATTTGGGACAAGTACAGTACAGGAAATGTAATAGGTCCTAAATTAACCAGGACTGCCAAATCAGTAGACATTTGTTGTTGTTGTTGCTTTTGTTGTTAGAGTCAGGATCTCACTTGTTGCCCAGGCTGGTCTCAAACAATCCTCCTGCCTTGGCCTCCCAAAGTGCTGGGATCACAAGCTGGAGCCACATGTTACCACATGTCTGGCCAGACATTTTAATGTACATTATCTTAACCACTTAAAATTGTTACTAGGAAAATGTCACTAGGAAAGACTCTTATCAGAGATATTAAAGTCACATTCAGAGCCCATTTGGAGGATAACAACAAATAAAGTCCAATGTTAACTTCTGTGACTTCATTCTATTTTCGTTACACTGACACTGATGCATAACACAGTCCCAAGAATAGAATAGGTAAATGTTTGCTGAATAAATAGATGAACGCTCCCAATAATGAATAAAAGGTATTACATTGTATTTATCATGCTGTACTTACTGAAAGAAATAAAGTATGCTCTTTTGTTTTAAGAAGGCCTTTAACATCAAGGACTGATACGTAAAATGTTTGCTTGTGAGCCTGGAGCAAAGCTACAGAATGCTCTTTCTCATCTTCTGAGCCATGTCTCTCTATAGCTTACCTTTAGTCCCAAGTTTTTGCCATTATACTCCTACGGTCTGGCTGTAGAGGGTCTCTTGCAGGGAGGATGCCTTTATCTGTTCTTTACTCTCCTGACCTCACACTGGGATCACTGACCTTTGTGTAACTCTTGCTTAAGGTGCTGCTTTAGAAGCTCCAGACTTTGAACTTGGCATTCTTCCAGTGATGGCAATGGCTGCTGCCATCACGTCGGCCTCAGCAGGGAGGAGCAGCTGGGGCTGCACACTCCAAGGAGCCGGTGGGCGCCACGCCCCTTCTGAATTGGGGCGGGAGCTCCCTGGGTGCTGCTGCCCCTGCCCAAATTGTGACTGCAGACCCAGGCCTCCTGTTCTATGGAGCAGGCAGAAGACCTGCCCTCCTGGGTGGGGCTACAGCCACCCAAACTGCAGCTGCGGATTGGAGCCTCCCAGTGATTTTGGGTGGGGGCCAGAAACAGGCAGGATCTGCCCTCCTGGGTGCAGCTGCAGCAGGCAGACCCGAGGCTGCAGACCTGGGCCTCCTGTTTCATGGAGCAGGAGCAGGGGACAAGTGGGAGCCCCGCCCACTTCCGAGTTGGTGGGGCTGGAGCTCCCGCCCTCCCAGGCGCAGGAGGACCCTGGCATCCGTGCAGCCTGTACCCTGGGACGGGGGGTGGGGGGGGGCAGGAAAACCCCTCCCTTCTCCTTTCCCAGTGTCTTCTGGGATATCTGAGTGGGGTTGGGGCCAAGCCCCGGGCCTTGAATGGCAGCGAGAGGCAGAGTCCTGGGTGGAAGGGGGCAGCCCCCAGTAAGACCCCACCTTCAGGTCGGGAAGGGCCTGAAGGCTTGGGGCCGGGCTGCCAGTCCTGCGGATGGGAGTGGGGACTCGTGGTGCCTCTTCCAGACCACCCATGGCTGCCCATGGACCAGTGGGCACACACTTCCTCCCCTCTGAGGTCCATAAAAGCCGCGGGCTCAGCCAGAGCAGGGCAGGGGATGGCCAGAGGAACAAAGAGGGAAGAGAAAGAGGGTGGGACGACTAGCTGCAGAGAGGAGCTATTCTCTCTGCTGATAGCCGGAGATGATGGGATGACCAGTTGCAGAGAGGAGCTATCCTCTCCAGGGCTGCCTCTCTGCTGAGAACTGAAAGCTCCATAGATGACCTGCCTACAGAGAGGAGCTACCCACTGCAGGTCTCCTCTGAGCTGTTGTAACACGCAGTAAAGCTCATTTTTGTCTTGTTCACCCTTCACTTGTCTGCGTACTTCATTCTTCCTGGATTCAGGACAAGAGCTTGGGCAAAGGTGCTGTGGCCGCAAAATTGACACCCCAAAGACCCCATAACGCCAGGACATGACTTCTGATGTTTCTTCTGATTCTTGCACATCTTCATTCCTCAGGAAGGAGGCACTTGTCCCCTTACTCTGACCTGAAGCCTTGTAAGATTATCAACATGCAGCCAGGAGAGGTGGTTCATGCTTGAAATCCCAGCACTTTGGGAGGCCAAGGCGGGCAGATCACGAGGTTAAGAGATAGAGACTATTCTGGCCAAAATGGTGAAACCCTGTCTCTACTAAAAATACAAAAATTAGCTGGGCGTGGTCTGTAGTCCCAGCTACTTGGGAGGCTGAGGCAGGAAGATTGCTTGAATCCGGGAGGTAGAGGTTGCAGTGAGCCGAGATCGCACCACCGTACTCCATCCAGCCTGGCGACAGAGTGAGACTCTGTCTCAAAAAAAAAAAAAAGATTATCAGCATGACTCTTCCTCACTCAAGTTCCCACCAGTGTGGAAGAACCAGACATCCTGATTCTGAATTATTTTTGCCCATGTTATTTCCCAGGACTGAGCTGAGTAGTTACAGGCAGATGTTTAGGCATAGGGTCACACTGATGTGGAATGTTATGCTACCTTTGACTTATTCTATTTATTTAAGTACATAGAATTGGATTATAGTCCTTGCTTCATAAAATATTGTTGTTTCATGAATGGCCTCCTTATTTTATTTGCTTATTTATGCTTTTAGAATATAATGATGCTACTCATTCAAGAACTAATATATTACTAATAATTTATATCTACCTATATATATATTTTTCTATTTTTTTAACTTCTCCTTTCACTGATGACAGTCCTTTGCAGCTATGGGATGGATATCTTTACTTAAATATAATCCAGTTTACATAAGAAAACCTTCAGGCATCAAAATTCCAGGTGCAGCCATTCATAAAGACAGTTTCATGACTTATATAATGGAGAACTAAAGACCTGGTGTGGGATTTCCACTAGACAGAGGTGTCATTAAGAATTGGAACAGTTGATGGGTGTGGTGGCTCATGCCTGTAATCCCAGCACTTTGGGAGGCTGAGGTGAGAGGATTACTTGAGCCCAGGAGCTGGAGACCAGCCTGGGCAACATGGTGAGACCTCCATCTCTATAAAAAAACAATAAAAAGAATTGGAACAGTTATTATTTTGACCTTACTTGGTAGGGGCACATTGGTGTGGTGTTGCAAGAATGCTGCCTAATGCATCAGCACTCATAAAAGACAAAGACAGTAAAAGCTGGCCTGTGTGTTTACTTTCATAAATCAGAGTTATTTAAGGGTCAGAGATGCTTTGAACATTTACAAATTAGAACTACATTTCTCCTGCAGTACAATGCAGAGGAAGTATGATTCATATAAATCTTCCTTTGTGTTTCACATTGGCCCTGGATTACATGCTGGTTGATTCGCTTTTAGTCTGAACAATAAACTCAAGACTTTCTTTTTCTCGAAATTATGTTTCTGATCATATAAGACAAACTGGTAAAGGAGCCCTTTAGTTTAGTGATTTAGTGGTTTGTTGATCTAGACCAGCCGAGGAATTTTTTTCCCCTACACCTGGCAGTAGTCTTAGGTTCTTGCCTGAGCTTGCCTGGGTCTGGAAAGAAAATTCTGCCTTGCTCTACAAAGCACTTCTCCATATTGTTGCTCCTCCAGGAAAGGCAACTTTCTAGTTTAGGAGATTTCACTCAGGCTAGAGCTTTTCTTGAACGTAACAATTACCTAACAGTGTCTGCAGAATTAGAGCTTAATTCTGTCCTTGGCAAAGGAGGTAATTATACGTAATTTGGGAAGGAAAAGGCCATGATCATTATTAACAGCATTTTCTCTTTATATCTTCAAGAAGTGCAGTTATTAATAATTGAGCTTTCCTCCTTAGATTGACATGTGTAAAAACATCTATTCAGTGAGATTTAGTTAGTCTTTAATGTCGCTGCCAAGAGTGTCCCTGCTCAGCTCAGTCAATTAGCACCATCTAGTGTATCACATGTGTAGAAACTCAAGACCAACTCCAGGACAAAACATCCAAAAAAGTTCTTTGGACCTTTGGGGAAGTTGTAAGTATGGTCATCTAGGACACATTCCTTTGCGAATCATGATTGCACCATCAGTTGTTTTTTATAAAGATGAAACAATGAAAATAAGAGGAATATGTCAAAGAAAAGAATAAATGAGCACCAAGATTATGTGAGAGGAATGTGTGTGGCGCCTGAGAGTGGGTATCAGCACTTGTTGAATGCCTACTGTGTACCAGGCTGCATGCTTTGCTTATATTTTTTTGAAGTGGAGGGAGTAGAGTTGGGTTTTTTAATTTTAATTTCACCTTTTTTTTTTTTTTTTGGTGCAGATGAATGATAAAATGGGCTGATATTTTGTGACTCCAGGTTTTTTTCAGAACCTGCTAAGTCACTGTTGAAGGTACTTCTACTTCTACATACATCTCTTGCATAGCTGGTGAACAGAGGCACTGACAGCCCTTTGTTCCAGACAACAAGGATGTTTTATAGTGAAAAGTCTTGGAAAAAAGAGATAGTGTCTTCTTCCAGAGCAGAGGTTTGCTTTTGTTCAGTATGTCTCTCTCTGGAGCAAAAGTTAGGCAGGTTTGCTTGCAGCCCATTATAAGATTTGGGTTTCCTAATCTTGAGATTACTCAACTGTGATAGAAACCCACAGTGTACATAGCACCAACCTGGGCATCTCTACTTTGCCCCTGTGGGACTTAGAGGGGCAAGGGAAACTGATGCAAGCATGAAGTTCATGCTCCTTCCTGTGGCTTGGGTAATAAAATCCTTTTCCCTGATCCAGGAATCTTGCATCTTCTAACAGCATCCATAAAACAAGTTAGCTTGCCAGTAGGGTAAAACCTCAGACCCTTGCATTTCTTGACAGTTACCATCCCAATTGCCAGATACCTGGTTCCCACAGTCATGTAGCACTTGCCCTTCCCTATCTTGCAGAAGGAGGGCATCCCGGTTGACCCTGCCATTGTTCTGATCACAGTCCTGTTGCAGTAAAAAAAACCAGATACTAAGAATAATCCAAATGTTAAAAAACTGAACCAGCAGATGATTACACACATAATACATAATATTTATATTATGCTTCCCAGGTGTACATATGTAAATTACAAAATATTAGAATTTTTATAGGTTTAAGTTAGTTTTAATTAACTTTTTATGGCATGATGAATATCCAGGACTTACTAGAAGTGTTTATTACGTTTAGCAAAGGCAAAAAAAAAAAAAAAGGCCCAGGAGATTAAAGTAACTTCTACTGAGCCAGGTTCTTCCAAAGATGTCATAGTTTTTCTTACTCTTGGAAACCTGAAAATTGCTCTCAAACTTTGTAATTACAGTGTAGGAGTGGGTTAGTGTGTATTTGTGTGTGTGTGTGTGTGTGTGTGTTAAAATGCAAATTATCCAGCCACATCTCCAGAGATTCTAATTTGTCAAATGTGGGCTTGATTTAGAATTCTACATTTGCTACATGAATCTAGGTAATTCTGACTCTGGTGTCTTGAGAATCACATTCTGAGAATGTGACAGAAAAGACTTCTCAAATGAATCACTTAAGGCACGCAAGTGATTTGTGCAACTGTGGCGCTCTAAAAATGAGTTACTTTTTATTAGGTTGCTGGTGACCTTTATTGTAAGAATAAGTGAGTGCCACCCAAATGTAAGGCACAGAATAGTAAATGGTGGTAGAATCAGCTATACCTTCTTTTTATTCATTCAAGAAATATAATGTATGGAGTCTGGCTATGTGTGGCAATACGCTTGTTGCTTAAAATGGCTTCATTTTCATACCCTTTGCTTTCCCCTCTGTATTGTTTCCAATTCTTGTAAGTGGATTTTTATGAAGAGGGTTTGAAATCCCAGAGGATATGGATTTAGCCTTTATCCCCCTCTAAAACATTTCACTGGGTGCTCACAAAATCCATAAAGTAGGTTAAAAAAAACAAACAAACTCATGGCATCTTCATTTTACAGATGTGAAAACTGCTGGACAGAGGCTAAAAGACTTACCAAAAGTCACACAAGTGGGAAGAGATTGAACTGGGGCTAGAGTTTGGTTTTCTGGCTCCCACCCTCCATTCTTCCCTATATGCAGTATTGCCTCCTGTATGATTTTCCACAGGGACCCTAGAAATAGTGAGCGCCTCAACTGTATTTTGGATGTAATTTGATTTTGATGAAATGTGATTTACATGTACATTTTCAGGCCAGAAATTTCCTATCGTCTAAGCACAGTATACCTGTGCAGCAAAGAGAAACATTGACATCCTTATGATGTCATAAAAAATGCCCCAAAGGAAAAGACAGGTTTCTGTTTTCAAAATGAAGTGATGTCTGCAATAAACAGAGTCAAGCATAATTACATAACATCATACTCTATCCCCCAAGACCTGCACACTGAATTATCTTACCAGTCTCCAAAATGCCCCATGAGAAGGTGGAATGGAAAAAGGCAGTGCAGAACAGGCTCAATAATGTGGACACAGTGCTATGTTAATTTTGAAGGGGACTTGGGAACCACACATTTGGTTTCTTGTTCCCAAGTACCATGCCAAGCATTGCTCTGGGTTTCCTGCCTTTCCCAGACACTTCTCTAGATTTTGTATTTTCCAGGGCACTCAGACCCTGTCTGGCTTTCAATAAATGTTCAGTAACAACAATAACACAGAAGTGACTGTTTATTCAGATGGAAATTAACATGGATGAGATAACATTCTTGATTTCTGTTTCCCACCCCTAAGATTGTAGGTTTTAGCAACAAGGGAGAGAATAGATTCAATACACATTTCTATTGCTGATAGAGATTAGCATTTACTTACCTTGGGGCAGGTTCTTTACCGTTTTCAAAATGCTCTCACATGTGTTAGCATCCTTAATTAACCAAACACCTATAGAGTGAGCAGGAGAGGTATTATTTCATTTCATAAGTGGGCCTCAAAGAGAGTGATTTGCTTAATGTTGCAGTAATGAAGCTTGTCCATATTTGAACGTGGGTGTTGACTATTGTTTTTTGTTGTTGTTGTTGTTGTTCACTTAACCACATAGTCTGGAGATTCTCTAGCCAGAAAGTGGGCATCACTTTAGAACCCTGTACTCGGCAATACCATGCAGTGGCCAGAACGCCCTGGGTTTGATTTGAAGGTCTGCCTACTACTTGTCTGAGTATGACCTTGGTCAAGTTATTTAAACTATGCAAGTCTCAATTTCTGCATCTTTTATTACTTGGGACAAAGACTCAAATTAAACTAGCTTGGCCCCTGGGATGGATTCACGGTAGATGTAACTAGAAGGGCAGGGGCATAGTAGAACACATGGGAACCAAGATTTTCCTGCAACTGGGCTTTCTCTCTGCCTCTCGTGGACCTCAGTTTGATTCCCTCCCACTGCACTTCTGCCTGTCTGTGTTGTATGTTAGTAGTTTGGTGCAGATATGTGAACAGTTTTGCTATGACAGGAAGGAGACCCCCATACCAGTTATAGTTTATAACAGTCAAGATTCTCATTCTTTTGATCAGGTCACCTTGAGACTGTGGCCAGAAGTGTAAGGTACTATAATGGTCCAGCTTGGGTCACTGGCCTTGGGAGACATAGGATATGACACTGGCTCCACCCAAACCACTTGCCTAAGGTCTGGGAGAAGTGGTTTTTTATGGTTTTCATTTTTTAAAGATGGAGGCTGCTACTAAATCAAGAAAGAAAGGGTTCTGGGCATATGGCATCAATAGATATACAGTATGAGCTTTTAATCTGTAAATAGGAATAATCTCGATGTTTTTGGTGAAGACTATCAATACACTAAAAACTACCAGATCTCTGTATTTAGTCTTGATACCTTACTGACGTTCTAGATCTCTATATCCAGTTGCCTGTTGGACAGTTAGTATGATGGTTAGTTTTATGTGTCAACTTGATGGGATACCCAGATAGTTGTGAAAACACTATTTCTGGGTGTGTCTCTGTGTGTGTTTCCAGAAGAGATTAATATCTGAATCAGTAGACTGAATAAAGATCCACCCTCACAGGGTGGGTGGGCATCATCCAATCCACTGAGGATAGGTCAAGAAAGTGGAAGAAGGGCAAATTCACTTTCTTTTGAGCAGGAATATCTATCTTTTCCTGCCCTCGGACATTAGAATTCCTGGTTATCAGGCCTTTGGGACTTAGGCCAGTAGTTCTCCCCTCAACGATCCCAGGTTTTCAGGTCTTCAGACTCATACTGAATTACACGACCAGCTTTCCTGGTTCTCTCACTTGCAGGTGGCATATCACGGGACTTTTCAGCCTTCATAATTGCATGAACCAATTCCCAAAATCTCCTTTCATATATCTATATATCCTATAGGTTCTGAATCTCTGGAAAACGCTAATATAGTTAAGATATTCCACCAGCATCTTAAATTCAAAGAACAAAAATCAAACCACTATCTTTTTCCTCACACATGTTCCTTCTCCTTCTTATCTCAGTTAATGGCACCTCCTTTACCCGACCACCCAAACCAAAAACATGGCGGTCACTTTCACCTTCTCCCTCCCCATTCCCAGCTCAGTCTCTTCAGATAGTTACTAGAGCCATTGACTCTACTTTGCTATCTTTCGGACACTTCTAATTCCCTCTTTTCCTACTGTCACCACTTTGGTTCTGGCTCTTATCTCTCCTAGATTACTGCTGCAATTCTGCACTGCTGTTAGAGGAATTTTCCTACAATGCAAATTTCTTTCCTAATTAAAACTGTTCAGTGACTTCCTTCTTTCCATCTATCAAAGAAAGAAACTGAGGAACAATTCATATAGAGAGTTTGTTTGGGTCAAGGTTGAGGCCAGCCGCCTGTGACACACTTCCAAGTTGCCTTGGGGAGTGCTCCACTTGGTCTTTGTTACAAGCAGGTTTTTTAGGCAAAAAGACAAGGAGTGGGCTGATACAAAGTTGTTTGGCAGGAATTCTCATGGGTTTACAGAAATAACATTGGTTAGTGATTGGCTATACATTGTTGAACTATAGGGTGTGAGTTATGGTGTCCAGGTATGACATTTTATGGCTACTTAGTGTCAGTGTCTAGAACCCACATAGCAAGTGGCTTCAAGAGGCAGTTATTTAGCTCAAGTGGGGAATGGGTGACTGCTTCACATGCTGCCACATTTCAATGCCATCTAGGCCTGATAATTAAAGGGGGTTCACATTCCTCAGATAAAAAGTTTATTTTTCTCCTTCCGTCTCTCCTTTCCTTTCTTTATTTATAAAAGATAAATGTCAAAAATCCTTCATGTGACACTAGATCTTCTTCATTTTTTGCCTTCTTGGCTTTATCTCTTGAGCCTCATCTTTTTCTTTTCTGGAACTCTATGTTCTGATCGTATTGAACAATAAAATTAGAATTCCTCCCAAATAGCATACTCTCTCTTATCTCTAGACCTTAAAATGTGCCTAGCAGGTAGTAGGTTACCCTTGAATATATGTTAAATTAATTAACTAATTAATAATAGTGTACTGGCTCACACCTGTAATCCTAGCAGTTTGGGAGACCAAGGTGGGCAGATCACCTGAGGTCATGAGTTCGAGACCAGCCTGGCCAACATGGTGAAACCCTGTCTCTACTAAAATACAAAAATGAGCCAAGCACGGTGGTGAGCACCTGTAATCCCAGCTACTTGGGAGGCTGAGGCAGGAGAATTGCTTGAATGTGGGAGGCAGAGGTTGCAGTGAGCGGAGATTGTGCCACTGCACTCTAGCCTGGGTGACAGAGCAAGACTCTGTTTCAAAATAAATAAATAAATAAAAATAAACAGTGTCTCCAGTGTCTGGCCTGTGGCAGGTGTTCTCTATAAACAAGTTATTATTATTTCCCATTTTGTTTGTAAGCTGCTAAGCCTGTTGTTGCATTGATCTTGTTCCAGTCAAAGGCCAGAATCTTCTTGTGCTAAAATACTTATTCTCAAAGATAGAGGTCATTCTGGATAGAAAGTGAGTTGTTGAGATTGACGTGATTATTCCTGGAAAAAAGACATCTGAGTTGTACCCCATTGAGACCCTTTAAGTCTGTGCTCAGGGCCAGTATGACCACTAACCATAGGTAACTAAAACTGACCGTCACACTAACTCCAACAGGCAATTGGTATAGAGATCTGGAACTTCAGTAAGGTATCAAGACTGAAGACAGAGATCTGGTAGTTTTCAATGTATCATAATCTGATAAAGGACCTCCATGGGATACTTCAAGGCTGGTCTGAAGAGCACCACTGTTGTAATCTCTTTTCTTCCTCCAGAAGCCATGCATATGTCATCTACGAGGGGAAAGGGCTTCTCTAGCCCTCCTTCCTTAGTGTGTGGACCAAGAGTGTCCAATCTTTTGGCTTCCCTGGGCCACATGGGAAGAAGAAGAATTGTCTTGGGCCACACATAAAATACACTAACGATAGTGATAGCTGGAAAAAAAAATTGCAAAAAAACTCATAATGTTTTGAGAAAGTTCGCAAATTTGTGTTGGGCCACATTCAAAGCCACCCTGGGCCTCATGTGGTTCACTGGCCATGGGTTGGACAAGCATGGCATAGACAGATGAATTTACTGGGCAAGATAACTGTAACCTTGGTTGGCAGAGAATATCTAGTTCTAGGGTTGTTAAGGGAAGGGGATGTAGTTTTTTGATGGAGAAAATAAGTTCGATATATGTTAGCGTGGCCTTATTAGCAGAAGGCAAGGAAGAATGATCAAGGGAGGATGGGCTAAGGGAGGCCAGGTGGGATGTGAGGGGTTATGTCAGAGAAACCAGACTAGGGAGGTCCAGAGGCTCAACACTTAGAGGAGGGCTTTGGGAACATGGTGAGATGGCAAGAGCTAATCTAGCAGAGAGTAGGAACATCGTGATGGCCAAAAAAGGGCACTGGATTAGGACACTTGCATTCTGGGCTGGGATCTACCAAGTACCTACCTTTGGCTAAGCCACATGTTTTTCTGAGCTTTGTCTGGGGGCACACGGAGGAAATTACTTTATTAGATTAGTTTTACTAGAGTGTAACATGATTTGTAAAGCTATAATATACAAGTGTGTAGTTTATATAAATTATAATTATAGAGCCTTTCTAGAATTCATTCTTGTGGGATTTTATCTTACAACTTTTCCATTAGGAAACACAAATATATTAAGCTATAAGATAAATATATTTTGTCACTTATTTTATTTTAATTTTTTTTGGCACAAGGTCTCGTTCTGCCACCCAGGCTGGAGTGCAAGATCATGGCTCACTGTAGCCTTGACCTTCTGGGCTCAAGTGATCCTCTCACCTCAGCCTCCCAAGTAGCTGGGACTACAGGCATGCACTACCACACCTGGCTAATTTCTGTATTTTTTGTACAGATAGGGTGTTCCAGTGTTGCCCAGGCTGCTCTCAAACTCCTATCCTCAAGCAATTCTCCTGCCTTAGCTTCCCAAAGTGTTGGGATTACAGGCATGAGCCATTGCACCCAGCCTATTTTGTCATTTAAGAAGTCATTCAAAAGTTGATTGTGAAGAAATTTGATTTTTTTTTTTTTTAAGAGATAGGACCTTGCTCTGTTGCCCAGGCTTGAGTGCAGTGGCATGATCATAGCTCACTGTAACCTTGAACTTCTAGGCTCAAGCAATCCTCCTGCCTCAGCCTCCCTGAGTAGCTGGGACTACAGGCATGCACCACCATGCCAGTATAATTTTTAAATATTTTGTAGGGACAGGGTCTTGCTATGTTGCCCAGGCTGTCTTGAACTCCTGGGCTCAAGTGATCCTCCCACCTTAGCCTTCCAAATCACTGGGATTATAGGCAAACACCATTGTGCCTGGCCAAAATTAGATTATTTTATCATGTTTAATTTCCATTCTTCATAAAGAAATGGAGAGTAAGGTTTACATTTTTATTATGTTTTAAAAGATTTTCTAAAATAATTTTGCATATTAGAAATTCTGTTTTTATGACCTAAGTATAATTATTTTTGGACCTAAGCCTAAACTACTTTCAAAAGGCAATTTTAAGAAACTCTTTTAAAAAGATAATACTAAAGTTAAAGCTCATTGCTTGTTATTTCCTACCAGATCAGATTTCTTAATCAGGAAAGGAGGGTGAGAATAATGAAATGAGTGCATTTTTTTCTTAGAAAGAAAAAGTCACGGCCGGGCGCGGTGGCTCAAGCCTGTAATCCCAGCACTTTGGGAGGCCGAGACGGGCGGATCACGAGGTCAGGAGATCGAGACCATCCTGGCTAACAGGGTGAAACCCCGTCTCTATTAAGAAATACAAAAAACTAGCCGGGCGAGGTGGCGGGCGCCTGTAGTCCCAGCTACTCGGGAGGCTGAGGCCGGAGAATGGCGTGAACCCGGGAGGCGGAGCTTGCAGTGAGCTGAGATCCGGCCACTGCACTCCAGCCTGGGCGACAGAGCGAGACTCCGTCTCAAAAAAAAAAAAAAAAAAAAAAAAAAAAAGAAAGAAAAAGTCACAAAGACCTTTTCCTGTAAGATGGAGAACTCCATTTTTACATCTAAATCTATTTTGTGTTTCTGATTGGCAAAGGACTATGATAAATCCCCACAAGATCTGATAAATCCCCATAAGATCCTATTACAGCAAATTCTTGGACAAATGCTTATCTCTAATTAATAGTATTTTCATCCATACTAACTATGTGATTGTATGACATAGCTTTGCAAATGGTGTCATACCCTGGTAAAATTAAACTAATTCAATATAATGATTTCCCTAATGAATTTGAGGATAGTCCCAAAGATAGAATCCAGAGAGTTAGCTGATGTTATTTAGGAAAATGATTTTTATGGTCCATCCAGGAACATGTCATCAGATTTCTTGTACGGATTTGTTTCTTGGAGATGGAAACCAATCCCTTTCTATGATTAACCTTTGGCCGTAAAAGTTCTTGCAATTCTGTGTCTGTTTATGGACAAGAGGAAATGGCGAGGTGTCATAGTCTCTGCAGTCAATCCAATCACCTTTGCTCCTCTAGGACCAAAACAGACACAGCTAAGTTTACATTTTATACTGGTTCATTTTTCCTTCTTAAGTTTCTCTTTTATTGCGTAACTGGAAGAAACGGGTCATTTTATGTCCTCTGGAACCAAAGATAAATTCCCACTTGTTCCCATGACTCCCAGCAGACATCACAAGACCTGTGTCCACTGGACTCTGCCGAGGCCATGGCAATCCTATGGCTGCCCGTCCAAGCATGCCCAGTGTTTGCTGCCACCACCGCCACAGCATCTATGGTCTTGGGTGCTGGCAGAACATTTTGCATCAGAAACCATGGCTGAAGGGGATCTTGCTAAAAACATCCTGTCCTGTATGTTACCTTTCACTGGTTCCCACAACTGATTTAGAGCCCAAGGAAAAGGATGCTAAGAGCTTGGGTTCTTTCTCACTACAAATCTGTGAGCTTGTACTCTTAACCAGCTTTAACTCTTAACCAGTGAGTTAACTCTGTGAGCTTTAACTCTTAACCAGTCACTCCTTCCCCATACAAACAGCCTGCTTAACCTAGTAGTAAGGGAAAATCACTCCTTTGCTATTATCCTACTTTCACCCGACCCCAGACCCCCAAGTCCTAGATATTAAAGTGGGATTTAAAGTCTTTTTTTTGGTTGTTAAATTTGTAGCCAAGCCATGTAGAGGTGTTTGTTCCCTAGTGGGTGGCAGGTTGCAGCCTAATTTTATTTTCATTTTCAAGATTTGGTTTCAGGGCTTAATATGGCAAATTAGGTGATCGTGAATAGAAAGTAATTGTGTTACCATATATGTCTGATTTATTTAAAAAGTAAAAAACCATTAAAAGGAAAATCCTAGCAGTACTTCATAGCTGTACTGCTATGTTAATATCTGTTTGTCAAAAAGCTTTTTCCCTTTGCACATAATAGGTGATATAAAAATGTTTCCTAAAATCTCAAATGCAACTATACCAACAACATGTTCTATTCAGAAATCTGCTTTAGAACAGCTTTTGCATATTAATGAGTTCATTTCATTATTAGATTTTTCCTATAATTAGAGATATCTTTTAAAAAGTGAAACAATACCTGCCTCTTAATAAAGTCTTCCTCTTTTTTGAATGAACTAGCAAATGAAGACTTCCAGGGAAGACTAAAACCATCCTCTACCAAATTCCACGGTATGATTTGGGACTAGATTGCCGTTGGCTCTGGCAGAACATTTATAATCCCTGGAGGGATCTCTTGAATTTAGTAAATGCCTCCTGCGAGTTGAACGACACATTTCTTTGGTAGTGGGTAGGTGGGGTGGGAGTATTCCTACAGTTTTTTTCAGTGTGGATAGTGCCAGGAATCCTAAGGGCTTTGCTTTCAAAATCAGACAAATAACTCAGTTTTGCAAACCTCAGAGGATCAGTAAGAGAAAGTGACCCACGCCCCAGAGAAAAAGCAGGGATGTTTAAGGATAGAACCATCCCTTTATTTATCCTTTTATCTCATTCCAGAACCATAAATCTCTTCTCCGTCTTGGATTGCCTCCCTGTAACAACATGTGGTAGAGATTTTGGCCCAAGTACTGATTAAACCTGAAGGAACCCCAAGGGGAAAACTCAGTCTTGAGTCTCCCTCTGGTGGATATTTGTAGTAATCCACATACAGCTCTGTCAAATGAAGGGATGAATTTCAGAAATAAATATTCAAAAAAATATATAGTAAACATAGTAAAAATATTCTAAGACACCAGCACTATGCATTATTTTCTATGCATTAATTAAAATTCTTAAATTATTCACTTCTATAATCTTCTGTTTTATTTCCTAGAATCTACCCTCACTTTGATAATCTGAGCTGGATGCAGTGGCTCACACCTGTAACCTCAGCACTTTGGGAGGCCAAGGCAGGCAGCTCACTTGAGGCCACGAATTCCAGACCAGCCTGGCCAACATGGCGAAACCCTATCTCTACTAAAAATACAAAAATTAGCCGGGCGTGGTGATGGGCGCCTGTAATCCCAGCTACTCGGGAGGCTGAGGCAGGAGAATCACTTGAACCCAGAAGGCGGAGGTTGCAGTGAGCTGAGATTGCACCACTGCACTCCAGCCTGAGTGACAGACCGAGACTCCGCCTTAATTAAAATTAATAAAAAGTCTAAACAATTCCTTGAAACAAAACAGCCTAGAGTCCCCTCACCCCAGCGCTACAAAGTAAATGAAAGAAGTAAACAGTTTGTCCGTCTCTATTTCCATTCTAACACAGAACACCAAAGCAGAGATGATGTGAAATTTGCCATTTGTAATTAACTGCTGGGCAGGAGTCCATGGAAAATTTTCCTCTCACCTTTAGCTTGAATCCAGAGGAGGTTTAAGGTGGGCTTTAGCATACGTGTTACCAGCTCTCCCTCAGGGAAGCTTCCACGCGGGAGGCTTTGGAGCTCTATTCCCTAGGTAGCGCCACGCTCTTTGGGCTTTTCTTGTGCTTGTACAGTTAATGGCCCTCTGAATCGCTCTCTTCAAAAGGGGAACCGTTTGAACCTGGGAGGCAGAGGTTGCAGTGAGCCGAGATCTCGCCGTTGCTCTTCAGCCTGCAAGACGGAGCAAAACTGTCTCACCAAAAAAAAAAAAAAAAAAAAAAAAAAAAAAAAAAGAAAAGGCCAGGTGCGGTGGCTCACGCCAGTAATACCAGCACTTTGGGCGGGTGGATCACGAGGTCAGGAGTTAGAGACCATCCTGGCTAACACGGTGAAAGCCCGCCTCTATTAAAAATACGAAAATTAGCCGGGCATGGTGGCGCCGGTAGCCTGAGGCGGGAGAATGGCGTGAACCCGGGAAGCGGAGCTTGCAGTGAGCCCAGATTGTGCCACTGCGCTCCAGCCTGGGTGACAGAGCGAGACTCCGTCTCAAAATAAATAAATAAATAAATAAATAAAATTTAAAAAAGTGGAACAGTGAAGAAATGCCTCTTCATTCTTCAGATGTGACTGTTGCTCACGTTCTTCTGTCGTTACACTCATCTTCAGGCTCAGGCTCCATTTGATGTGCTCTGGAGTCTGATACTTGAGCAGGACTCCTCATTTCTCTGCCAGCGAATCTTCTTCCCACTACCAGATTCACAGGCTAGTGTTAATTTCTCTTCGCATATTTTACTATTTTGAAGTTTGTAAGGTTAACTGTAGTTCCATTACTTGGAAAAAAAAAATCCTTTTCCTTAAATAGACAATCTCTATGTCCTAGTTATAACTAGTAACGAGCTTGGCTTATAGTACATTTTAGGTTTACATAAATGTCCTTTTCGTTTTTTTTTTTTTTAAATTTATTTATTATTATTATACTTTAAGTTGTAGGGTACATGTGCATAACGTGCAGGTTTGTTACATATGTATACTTGTGCCATGTTGGTCTGCTGCACCCATCAACTCGTCATTTACATCAGGTATAACTCCCAGTGCAATCCCTCCCCCCTCCCCCCTCCCCATGATAGGCCCCGGTGTGTGATGTTCCCCTTCCTGAGTCCAAGTGATCTCATTGTTCAGTTCCCTCCTATGAGTGAGAACATGCGGTGTTTGGTTTTCTGTTCTTGTGATAGTTTGCTAAGAATGATGGTTTCCAGCTGCATCCATGTCCCTACAAAGGACGCAAACTCATCCTTTTTTATGGCTGCATAGTATTCCATGGTGTATATGTGCCACATTTTCTTAATCCAATCTGTCACTGATGGACATCTGGGTTGATTCCAAGTCTTTGCTATTGTGAATAGTGCTGCAATAAACATACGTGTGCATGTGTCTTTATAGCAGCATAATTTATAATCCTTTGGGTATATCCCCAGTAATGGGATGGCTGGGTCATATGGTACATCTAGTTCTAGATCCTTGAGGAATCGCAAATGTCCTTTTCTGATACGTTTGCTCCCTAACTAGACTCTAACACCATCTTTTAATGTTTTAAATTAATATACAGCAAAATTGACTTTTTGGGGGAGAGTTTTAGCTCTAGAGGTTTTAACACATGTAAATTCATTAATAACCATCACAATCAGGGTACAGAATAGTTCTATCACCCAAAATACTACCTCATGCTATCCTTTTGTGGTCACCTTAATCCTTGGCAACTACGGATGTGTTCTCATTACCTATAGTTTTGCCTTTTCCACAATATCATATAAATGGAAACGTATAGCATATAACCTTTTGAGACTGGCTTAGGATACTATCTTTGATAATCCTTCATGTTGTTGTGTGTATCTGTTACGGACTGAATGTTTATGCCCAATCCCAACTTTCTATGTTGAAATCCTAACCCTCAATGTAATATTAGGAGGTGGGGCCTTTGGGAGGTAATTAGGTTTGGATTGTGAGGGTGGAGTCCTTCAACGGGATTAGGGATTAGTGCCTTTATAAAAAGAGGAAGAGGTGGGCGCGGTGGCTCACGCCTGTAATCCCAGAACTTTGGGAGGCCGAGGCGGGTGGATCACGAGGTCAGGATATCCAGATCATCCTGGCTAACACGGTGAAACCCCGCCTCTGCTAAAAATACAAAAAATTAGCCGGGCGTGGTGGCGGGAGCCTGTGGTCCCAGCTACTCAGGAGACTGAGGCAGGAGAATCTCTTGAACCTGGGAGACGGAGGTTGCAATGAGCTGAGATCTTACCGCTGCACTCCAGCCTAGGTGACAGAGAAAGACTGTCTCAAGACAAAAAAAAAAAAAAAAAAGGAGACACTAGGTAGGACTCACTTTCTCCTCCTTGTCAGGAAACCATGAGAAGGCTGCTCTTGGCAAGCCAGGAAGAAGGCCTTAGCCAAGAACCGAATTGAATCTAAGGGCGCCTTGATCTTGGACTTCTCAGCCTCTAGAACTGTGAGAAATCTATGTCAGTCATATAAGCTATCCTGTCTATGGTATACAGCAGTCTTGACTAAGACAATGTTAATAGTTGGTTCCTTTTTGCTGCTGAGTACTGGTCCATTGGATGGATGTACCACAGTGTGTTTATTAATACTTACCCATTGAAGTATATTTGGGTTGTTTCCAGATTTGATGATTATAAATAGTTTCTATAAACATTTGTTTTCATTCCTCTAGGGTAGATAACTAGGAGTGCCATTGATGAGTCATTGGATAAGTACATGTTTAATTTGATAAGAAACTGCCAAACTGTTTTCCAGAGTGGCTGTAACATTTTGAACGATCACCTATAACATATGAGAGTTGAGTTGTTCCATCCAGTATGTGGTCTTGTTGTGATTTTTTATCTCATCCTGTAATTGTATCTCATCCTGTAGTAGTATCCTAATTTGCATTTCCCTAAGGGCTAATGATATTGAACATTTTTTCATGTGCTTATTTGCCATTCTTACATCCTCTGAGGTGAAGTATCTGGATACAAATCCTTTAATGGATATGTAATTTGCAAATATTTCTCCTGCTCTGTAGCTTGTCCTTTAATTCTCTTAACAGTGTTTTTCACAGGGGAAAGATTTTTTTAGACCTTATTCTTTTTTAAAAAATTGTGACATATATATATGCCACTATGTATATATTTATATATTTACATATATAAATATATGAAATTTATGTAAATTTATATATAAAATATACTTGTATATTATATATAGTTATAAAATTTGCTGTTTTAACTATTAAGTGTACAATTTAGGGGCATTAATTATATTCACAGTCAACCATCACCACTATTTCCAAAACTTTTTCATCACCCGAAACAGAAACTCTATTCCCATTAATCAATAACTCTTCATTCCCTCCTTTTCCCCAAACCCCAATAACCTTTATTTTACTTTCTATCTTTGTGAATTTGCCTTTTCTAGGTACCTCATATAAGGGGAGTTGCACAATATTTGAGTCTGGCTTATTTCACTAAGCATAATGTTTTCAAGGTTCATTCATGTTATAACATGTGTCAGAATTAATTCCTTTTTAAGGCTGAATAGCATTCTATTGTATGTATATACCACTTTTATTTATTCAAATGTTGATGGCTACTTGGGCTGTTTCTACCTTTTAACTATCGTGAAGAATGCTGCAATGAACATTGGTGTACAAGTATCTGTTTGAGTTCCTGCTTTCAGTCCTTTTGGCTATATACTTCAGAGTGGAATCACAGTCATATGGTAATTCTGTGTTTAGCTTTTTAAGGAGCTTCAGAGGAAAGAGTCTTAATTTTAATGAAGTGCAATTTATTAATTTTCTTAAATAAATTGTCCTTCCAATGCTATGTTTAAGAACTCTTTGCCTAATCCTGTTATGAAATTTCCTCCTATGCTTTCTTCTAAAAGTTTAGTTTCTGTTTTACATTTAGCTCTATGATCCATTTTGATTTTTTATATATAATATATTATATACAATATATATTTATTTACATTTATATACATTTATATTATATATTATTTTATGTATAATATATAATATATAATTATATTATAACTGTATGTTATATATAATTATATATAATATATTTAATATATAAAATATATTTAAACATATTATATATTTAATATATTATATATATTTAAGTTAAATTTAAAAAGATAAAGACATATATATTTAAATACATAATATATAATACATTAAATATTAAATATATAATATATATATGTATGTCTTTATCTTTTTTTTTTTTTGAGACAGGGTCTCACTCTGTCGCCGAGGCTAGAGTGCAGTGGTGCAATCTGGGCTCACTACAAGCTCCACCTCCCGGGTTCATGCCATTCTCCTGCCTCAGCCTCCCGAGTAGCTGGGACTACAGGCACCCGCCACCACACCCAGCTAATTTTTTGTATTTTTAGTAGAGACAAAGTTTCACTGTGTTAGCCAGGAAACTCTCGATCTCCTGACCTCGTGATCCACCCACCTCGGCCTCCCAAAGTGCTGGGATTACAGGTGTGAGCCACAGTGCCTGGCCATAAAGTGTAAGGTTTAGGCATGGGTTAATTTTCTGCATATGGATGCCCAGTATTCCACTATCATTTGCTGAAACTACTATCCTTTCTCCTTTGAATCCCTTTGCACGTTAAAACAAATCAATTGATTATATTTGCGTGCAGTTTTATTTTGCCCCATTGATTTCCGGCTGGATCCCTTCTCTGATAGTATGTTGTTTTAATTACCATATGTTTATAGTAATTTTAAAATCAAGCAGTGTGAATTCTCCAACTTTGTTCTTTTTTTTTTTCAAAATTATTTTGGCTATTGTAGTTCCTTTGCCCCTCCATATAAATTATATAATTAGTTTGTCTCTACCTACAAAAAATTCTGCTGAGTTTTGATTGGAATTGTGTTTAATCTGTAGATCAGTTTGGAGATAATTGATATTTTGCATTAATTGAGTCTTCTAACTTTTAAACACAGTATGTGTTCCATTTATAGCTTTTTAGCAAACACAACCTGGACACTTCTGTTAGATTGATACCTGAGTATTTAATTTTTTTGACCGTATTCTTAATGATATTGTTTTAAAAATTTGAGGTTTTAATTGTTCATTTCTAGTGTTTATAAATCAGACTGATTTTTGGTATGTTGATCTTGCATCCTGAAAACTGGAATAATGGACTCCGCGAGACATAGCTAAATTGAGATATCCTGACAAAACTTTAGTTAAGAGGAATGTCAGGCAAGGGGGTGCTGGTTCCTGGAAGCTGTAGAATGGACCAGTGGGTGAGTGTGGAAGAGGGGAAGTGTCTGGGAATGGAGTAGTGGAAAGGAACTCACACACGTTTCCTGTAAGAGAGCCTACATTTAAGGACTTGCAGAGTGAAGACATCAAGGAAAGTCCGTGTTAACCAGAGGCACATTGAAAAAACTATCACTGTGTCCAGTTAAATAGATACCTGCCCTTTTCCTCCTTCCTCCTCCCAGTCCTGACACGTTGAAGATGCCAGAGACTTGAAGAGGGAGGGTCTTTAAATCAGAGAATGAGATTGGATTCTTGCATTGGACTGTTCTAAATTTTGAAAACCAAAAGTAAGTAGAAAGTTATTAGTTAACAGAGATTTAACATAGCATCGGAGAAAAGATAAAACCACTTCATGCTATGCAAGAACTGGCAACACTGACTTAGAGCCACTTATGTTTCAACCTTGGCAAAGATGTCACATCTCCAGAATTTTATCCTCTAGACTGGATTAAGTGTCCCTCTGACAACCTCCTATGGTCCTGTATTTACCCCTGTTTTATCACATTTAACAAAGTATTTAAAACTCCTGATTTATTCTTTTTATTATTGGGCTGGCAAGTACTTTGAGAGCAGGGCCTATGTTTTGTTTGCTGGTGTGTCAGCATGTTGCCTACCACCTATTAGACATTAACTAATATTTATGATAAATTAAACATATGCAGATAAATTGCATCCTGCTATAAACTGTGCTATCATCTCTATAATTCTATAAATTTTTCCATAAATAAGAAAGCTTTTTAATTAAAACAATGTAGGGAGATAGTTTTTCAATGCATGATTTTTTTTTTTGTCATAGTTGACCAAAGATGAAATGGATTATATAGGGAGATAATGAGTTCTCTTTCATGTTTGGGGGTGGGGATGATGTTCATATCTAAACTGAATGGCCACTTGATTTGGACATTTGTAGTAATTCAGATCAAAGTCAGGACTAAATCATCCTTAAAGTTCTTTCCAACCCTGAGCTTTTAATTCATGTTTACTATGTTTTAAAATAATAATAGAACTGAGTGCAACATTCAACTCTTGAGTTAATGCTGAGGCTCTCTAAGGCTCATCTTACATATTAACAAAAGGAGAATCTAACAAGCCAGAAATATCCACTTATAAAAATGTTTTAAAGTAATCAGCCCATTTATGATAATCCAACTAATGTATTTTATTAGTTTTAATACGAATATTTCTCATGAGTAATTATTATTGCAACATGGGTGTGAGTCTAAATTAGATAGGGAAAAAGAACCAAAGCTTTGGAAGCCAATGTTAGGCAAACCAATTGGAGAAATTTTAATGTCATATGAATCTCCTGAAATCGTGTTAAAATACAGACTCTGGCCAGGCGAGGTGGCTCATGCCTGTAATCCCAGCACTTTGGGAGGCTGAGGCAGGTGGATCACCTGAGGTCAGGAGTTTGAGACCAGCCTGACCAACATGGTGAAACCCCGTCTCTACTAAAAATACAAAAATTAGCTGGGCGTGGTGCTGGGTGGCTATAATACCAGCTACTCGGGAGGCTGAGGCAAGAGAATTGCCTGAACCCAGGAGGTGGAGGTTATAGTGAGCACAGATCGTGCCTTCGCACTCCAGTCTGGGCGACAGAATGAGACTCTGTCTCAAAAAACAAAAAAACGGTTCTGTTTCAGTGGACCTGGGGTGGGGCTAGAGATTCTATATATCTAACAAGCTCCCATGTGATGCCCATGCTGTTGGTCCATGGACTTCACTTTGAGCAGAAAAGTCCTAAAATGGTGTTTGCCGAACTTTGCTATTTGCATAAACCTCATGTGGGCAAATGTAGACTTCAGGTTCTTGTCCTAGAACTACTAAATCAGAATCTCCAAGGTAAGGTCCTGGGATATATATGTCTGATAAGTGCCCCGAGTGATTCTTACATCAGGCAACTTGGGAATCGGTGACCTAAGAATGACCAGGTCTGCCTTTATCATCTCAGCCTCTCTGGGGGAGAAGGGAACCCCAAGGTGCTGGTCTTGGAGGGTGGATGGAGAGCTGAGGGGCAGAAGAGCAGTGATCTCAACTTTGGCTGCATTTTAGAACTACCTGGGGGAACTTTAAAAAATGGTCAGAATCCTTGAGGGTGAGACCTATGCCTCAGTACTTTTGAAGTTCTCTGGATGACTTCAGTGTGTAGCCAGTGTTGAGAGCCACAGCAGGAAAGGGAGGTGGCTGAGCCAAGGGGTCAGCTGTTCAGGAAAACATTCTTGAATAGAATGAAGAACAGATAATTTATTTAGATTATAGGTATGTTCTTTATGCATCAGCTGACCTCTTTTTAATACTGGGTTTCTATAAATGTGGTTTGAAAATAATTTGTACTTTAAGGTAAATCTTCCTTTATTTTCTTTTACTTTTGTGATTGAAGAAATAGGAATTTCATGTCTCCTTTCCATCCCTCCCACTGCATGCTTCTTTCCCCCAACACATCATTATTAACAGACCCTGATGGGAGAATGCAATGTTAACTAACCGAATTAAATACAGAAAAGGCTGGAAACCATCAAGAAAGGCTTGCTGGCAATGAGCATTCCCAGCTAGCAGAGTCCTTTCTGTTCACTAGCTGGCTTTCTGTGGCCATCAAGCTGGGCACTTACGACATCTGATCAACTTGGAGCTTCTAGAAAGGTGTGGACATCAACATAGGAAAGTGTCTACTGAATTTTTATTTTCACTTCCCCAAACCAACCTACCACGAAGCAGAGAGGACCTGTTTTCTCATATCATCACGTCTGATTGATATGCTAAACTTCATCCAAATTCAAACAGGCACACCCTGGTGAGATTTACACTTTCTTCTTTAGTAATTTACTGCTTCCTTCTCCTGTAAATCTAGTAAACCAAATAACAATGGAGTGAGAGGAGAGAAGGAATTGTTCTCATCTTTAAAATAAGAAACACCATGTTTTGGCATAAAGCAGGGTGAACTTGCTACTGTAAACATCAGCAATCCTGTCACAGACAGCTGTGCGCTGGTGGCCCCCCACCCCGGGAAATGTGTACACAGTTGAGACGTACACACTGGACTCAGGCAGCAACAATGGAGAATAGGACCTGGAGGTCTTTTCCCAGGTTTTATCTGTAGCAGGCATCAATGTCTAATATAGTAAGTCAGCTACCAAGTTCTCCCAGAAAGAGTCTGGCTTCCTCTGTTTGTATGGAATTTCCTCCATTGTGTGGCTGAAGAGAGATCCAAGTCCACAAAGAGCAACAGTATGGGACTGGATTAATGTCACCTGTCGTTCCTTGTCTGCTCTGCTTCTGGGGAATAACACACTTCAAGCAATACAAAACAATTCCAAACAACTTGAGAGCAATAGCTGTTAATTCCCAAAGATTTTTTCATTAAAAGGTGGACTTATGTATTATTTAAAAATGATAAGAAAAAGTTGTGAAGTTTACTGATGCCTTCAAAGCTAACTTGAATACCTCACCATGAAAAAGTTGTTTCAGAAACGATTTCGAACACGATTTTAAGATGTATAAATGTCATTATTGTTTCTGGAGGTTGAAAACAGACATTTGGAATTTTTGCACTGAAAAATATTAGAAAACAGGTTGGGTTTTATAAACTTAGCTGAAAATAATACGGCAGTGTTATAAAAACATAATAGAAATTGGAAGCTATAGATTATTGAAGCATAAAGTCACTGGTGTTAGAGCCAGAGATTCTAAAGATAATCTAGCCCAGTGGTTCTCCAAACTGAGGGTGCATCAGGATCCCATGGAGGGCTTGTTAAAGCGCCTCTTGCTGGGCCTCACCTCCAGAGTTTCTCATACAGTAGGTTTTGGATGGGGGCTGAGAATTTGCATTTTTAATGAATTCTCAAGTGATGCCGATGCTGGTGATCTGAGGACTACATTGTGAGACTCTCTGGTTTGGTGCTGTCTCATTATACAATTGAGGCAGTTGAGTCCTGAAGAAGTCAAATGTCTGAGCCTCTTCTTAGGCCTGTTCCCGTCTAGGGTAAACCTTCCACTTGAGTACGAGGTACTACCCACTCTCAAGGACACCACTGTTTTAATAGTTATCCCTTCTCCTGGCATCAACATCTTCTGGTATAAATTCTTTAGTTAATTATGTTAGCCTATAAACATGCTGTGATAGTGTCCATCTTAAGGAGACAGAATGGACTCACATTGCACTCTGCCATGCCCTACAGAAAAATCTCCCCAGAAGGCTGTCTAGTCATTGTTCCACTCCTCTCCTTCCAGTCTCTTGAACTCACTCGAATCGGGCTCTCATTATTTTCTTGAAACTGTTCTTGCTGAGGTCACTAGTAACCTTCATATTGCCAAACACAGTGGTCAGTTCTCAGGTCTGCCTTGCTTCTCCACCAGCCGCACAGTTGATTACTTTCTCCTTGAAACTCCTGCCTTCATGGGCTTTGGGATACTGCTCTCTTGATTTTCCTAGCTCACCAGCCACTCCTTTTCAGTCATCTTTGTTGATTCTTTCTCTTTACTTTATCTCTAAACATTGGGGTTCCCCAGGGCTCTATCCTTAGATCTCTTCTTTATCTGTACTCCAGGTGATACCATTCAGGAATACTGTCTCTGTAGTGATCATTTGCAAATTTATGTCTCCAGCTGAATTTCTTCTCCTAAACTCCCAATTTGCACACAGGCAGTTCTTGCTTCATGCAGTAGTGTGGGGCCATAAAAATGACTGTGCAAACTGAGACAGCTCAAAGTGTTCTTAATAATTCGCAATAAAAATTTTGATTGTTGCAGGACTTAAAATTTTGTCAAAATATTAGGCTCTTACTGTTGGTTGTAAACATATGAGGTAATGAAAAAATAAAAAGTAGTATTTTAAAACTAATATTTACTTAGTTTAGTACACTGATTTAAAACATTAGAAACATTGAGAAAGTGTTTCATTTATTTGTAAAACACTTATCAGGACTACTTTGAACAGTGCTTGCCTTTTTGTCATATAACTTTCAATATGGAGTAAGCATCAATTCTACACCTTGGCAAATTATATTTCTTTCTAAGTTTGGATCAGCTTCCAACATTTTAGCCTTTGTGCTTTAGATGTTGTGACATATCTCTAAGAATTATTTATTTATTTATTTATTTTGAGACGGAGTCTCGCTCTGTCGCCCAGGCTGGAGTGCAGTGGCCGGATCTCAGCTCACTGCAAGCTCCGCCTCCCAGGTTCACGCCATTCTCCGGCCTCAGCCTCCCGAGTAGCTGGGACTACAGGCGCCCGCCACCTCGCCCGGCTAGTTTTTTGTATTTCTTAATAGAGACGGGGTTTCACCGTGTTAGCCAGGATGGTCTCGATCTGCTGACCTCGTGATCCGCCCGTCTCGGCCTCCCAAAGTGCTGGGATTACAGGCTTGAGCCACCGCGCCCGGCCTCTAAGAGTTATTTTAATGTGAAAGATTTTGCCTGAATCACTTGCTCTGACATATTCCTCTGGAGCATCTTCGTCTTTTTTCTACAACAACTTTCCTCCTTTATGTCTATAAACTCACCTTCACGAAGTGCTTGTGACTGCATTCTAGTGTCTTAAACAGTGGCAGTGTCAACATTCCTGGGGCAGCTATTTCTTCTATAACTCCATTTATATTTGATTTGAATTTTACTTTTAGTGTTGTCATGTTTTTCCTTGCTGCCCTTTCATCTTTGTGGACCAGTTTCTTCTTTTGATAATCCATTTTTGTGGAATGTCATGTGGGCTTATTACTGAGAGACAGGAGACAACACAGTGACACATTTTGCTGTATGTGAACTGAATAATAGACGTACCAGTGACCAGCTGGTGATCAATCAGTCAGGCAGACTCTGAAAGAAGTGACATGATTGGTCACTAATGATAGTATACATCTGTTATATACAGAGTGATTTGTGGATGGGAGAAACAGTGAAACTGTACTTTATGCGATTATTCAGTTACTATAATGTGGCAAATGCAATTTGAATCATATTTTTGGAGGACTGGTGTTATTTAACTAAACCTGGGTAACTGAAGTTTGTGCATGTTGGAATCTTGCAAAGAGAGGACTGCCTACAGCCAACTGCCCATTTGACATCATCACTTGGGTGTTTAATAAATAGCTCACACTTAACATGCCCTAAGCTGAACTTTTAAGTTTTTCAACCTCAAACCTGCAGTTCTCTTTGTGTTAAATGACAACTCCATTCTTCTAGTTGTTTGGGTCAAAAATCTTAGAGTCATTTTTGATTTCCCATTTTCTATTACAGAACATATCCAATCCATCAACTAATCTTGCCCACTCTATGTTCAAAATATAATTAGAATCTTACCATTTCTTGCTGCTATCATTCTCATCTGGGCCATCATTATCTTCCACTTACCTTCCTAAGTGGCCTGCTCACTTCTACACTAGGACACCTATATCTATTCTCCATGGCAATAAGAATGATCCTTTAAAAATGTGAGTTGAGTACATGACTCCTCATCTCAAAATCCTTCTATAGCTTCCTGTTTTAATTACAGTAAAGCTCTAAGTTTTACAATGGTCTCCAAGGCCCTATATCATCTCACCCTAGGCTACCTCTCTGACATCCCCTCCTTTCACATCCCCCTGCCCACTCTGCTCTCACTGCACTGGCCTCCTCACTCTTCCCTGAATGGGACAAGCATTACTTTCCCTCAAGGTCTTGCCAGTTGTTTTTAGCACATGTGGTATGTTTCTTCCCCATCTGTCTATGTGGCTCATTCCCTCCCTTCCTCTATGTCTCTGTACAAATTTATTTTATAATCATGCTATAGAAAATTGTGATACCCATCTTTCCACTTCTCATCTGGGAACCCTTTATTCCCTTATACTGTTTTGTTTTTTTCCACAGCTTCTGTCACCATTCAACATGTTACATATTTACTTGTATACTTCCCCTGCAAGATTGTAAGTGTCATGAGGGCAGAGACTTACTCTGTTTTGTTCAGAGCTTAATCTCCAGAGCTTAAAATAGTACCTGGATCACAGAGGGTCCTTAACAAATATTTGTTAAATGAATGGAAGATGGATATTGCTGGTTTGTGGCAATTATGAAGAACCATATTTCCAAATATGGCTTCTGCCAAAGCAGACCTGGTAACTGGAATGATAAGCAGGGCAATGACTTTAGTGCTTTGCTTGGTTCTGATTGGGGATACAGGGCTGTCATAGAAGTGTAAAATTCATTGAAAACTTTCTTGTAGAAGTTAATTTTTACCTACAGAGCATACACATCTTGTCTGAGAACTTGTTCTAGTGGTCATTTTGCCATCAACTTTAACTTATTAAACAAATCTAAAAATGTTTTTTCTTTGTATAGATAAATTAAAGCAATTTTTAAAAAAAATGGTATGTCTATTTTTTGTTTGTTTTCATTTATTTGTTTTAGAATGTTGGGGAAAATGGAAGGAGAAAAAAAAAACAATGCTAAAAAGCCTGGAGATGACCACATATGAAAGGACCATGTGTGCAAAGGACTGCTGGAAAATGAATCAGGTAGGAACCAGGAAATATGGTGTTAAGTTGGATTGACCTTCCTTTGGAGAATCTACCAGACACCTCTTATATTTTCTGGGAGGAGTCCCCTTTTTACTCCAGCCATTGCTGGGGTTGCCAGTTACATGTAGGTATAACTTGACAATGCCTCACTTTACATTCACTGTTTCTCACTTTCTTCCCCAGAGTTTCTCCCTTCACTAAGTAGGATACCTGTAGAAATGAATGTGGGCATTCTGGAGCATATGCAAACCTGCAGATGTGAGGGCAATCCTTTGTCAATGGGGTCTGGGAACTGGAAGATAAATGTTTCTCTCTTTCAACTCCTGGGTGAATAATTCTGAGATGTATCCTTTCTTGTCCTCTTAGAGGATCCCAGAGGAATCAAGCCTCAGTTGCCCACAGTGGTGAGGAGCTAGATTGGGTTGTGCTTCCCTCTTCCTTTTTTTATTCTTCCCAGTCTCCCCCTGCAGCTCTTTGGGATCATACCTCAAAATAAAGCACCTGTACACCGGACTTTGTCATAGGTTCTGCTTTTGTGGGGAGCCTAGGCTAAGACAGGAGTCAAACAGAAGACATTTTTTGGAAAACTTTTGTGTTAATTGCAACTTTCTATAAATACATTTACCCTGAGATGCTCTCTCCTTGCTGAAAGACCTCCATTAGTTCTTTATGGGCTGAGTAATAAAGACCTAGATCCTTAAAGCAAGACACTTTACACTGTCACCCTGTCTACCTCTTGAACAACTATAAACCAGTGCTTTAATTTCTCCCAAATATACGATTCACATTTTTGCCTTGTGTGTGTGTTTCTCCCAAGGATTAACTCATATATCCTCCTGGAAGCCTTCCTCAACAATTTAGCATGTAACATTCCTGCCTCCTATGCACCCTTGCTACCCTTTTTGTTTGGATTGCTTATTTGGTATGTATGCCATGTTGTCACAAATTATTATTTATCTCTTTATTTATATGTTCTGACTAAACTTCATTATAATCATCTGTGGGAATAGATTGTATCTTATAATTCAATATCTCCAGCGGTACCTCACACAATGCCCTGAACAATAAATGCTACCCGTGCTGAGACTGACATTGTGGTGACATGATCTAAACCAGTGTTTATCAAAATGTATTCATGGGGTATTAATAGGCATTATAAGAACAAAAGTGTTTTATGTTCAATTAACTTGGGAAACCCTGGAAGACTTCTTTGAATCTTTAATTGTTGCAAATCTCTAAGAGAAAAACACAATATGTAGTTTTTCCAAACTTGCTAAGCCATAGACATTTTTTTCGTGAAGCATTTCCTTAGGCTAGTCTCCTGAAAGGCATGTTTAAACTGCTTCTAAATATATTGATTGATACACTACATAGAAATTCCTGGGATCTATGCAGAATGAGGGTATAGCAGGTAGAAGTAGCTCACAGAGAGAAATAATATATGGCATGAGAGAGGCTTATAATATACATGAAGAGAGAAAATATTCACATCCTAAAAATCACTAATGAACATTGATCAGGAATATCTGTTCCAATACCTCAAATATATTTTTGGCATGTACTTAAATTGCATATTTTTCTTTTTAAAATTTTTAATGTAATAAATTATACTAATAGATTTCTTAAAATTGGGAAATGTTGCTTTCTGGAATAAACTTTGCTTAGTTATAGAATATAACTATTTTAACACATTGCTAGATTTAATTTGTTAATATCTGGTTTCAGATTTTAATTATAAGCATTCTAGTTTTCTTATTGGAATATGTTTGTCAGGTTTTGGCATTAATATTATGATAAAACTGTAAATTGAGTTGGGAAGGCTTCTATTGTTGTTCCTTGACTTTAGAGACAACTCACCCACAAACATCCTGAATCGGGTACCATTTTTAATTGTAGAGCTTTTGTGTGTGTGTGTGTGTGTGTGTATATATTTCAAATTCTGCAGCTGTTGGGTTGTTTAGGTGTT
This sequence comes from Theropithecus gelada, assembly GCF_003255815.1. NCBI lineage: Eukaryota > Metazoa > Chordata > Mammalia > Primates > Cercopithecidae > Theropithecus > Theropithecus gelada. Next base: position 14,878,892 of record NC_037686.1, on the reverse strand, counting down.
CTACTTATTTAGTTAATTTGGGGAATTTATATTTTGATAGAACATCATTTGTTTCCTTTAGATTTTAAAGTGTGTTGTCATAAGAAAAGTGGTAGCGGGGAGGGGCTGAGATGACTGACTAGAAGCAGTTGCCACCAGAGGCTCCCACTGAGAGAATGAAAATGGCCAATGAATCCTGCACCGGCAACTGAGGTATCCAGATTCTCTCATTGGACTAGGCAGCGGGCGTGACCCTTGGAGAGTGAGGAAAAGCAGGGTGGAGCAATGCCCCTCCGGGGAGCGCAGGGGAAGGGGAGCTCCCACCCCCAGCCAAGGGAGGGGGTGAGTGATTGTGCTACCCCCCCCACAGGAAACCACATTTTTTCCACAGATCTGTGCAACCCACAGGTCAGGATATCCCCCCTGTGAGTCCATGCCACCAGGGCCTTGGGTCCCAAGCACAGAGCTGTGAAGATTCTTGGTGGCCACTTGACGGGAGGCTGCCTGAGACTACTGAGTTTCCAGTGGGAGGGTTGACCACTATCACTGCAGTTTCCTGCTGCCTAAGGTGACTGAGCTCCTGGGGAAAGGGGAAGGAGCCATCACTGCAGCTGCAGTCTGCCGTTTTTCCCCTGCCAGTGCTGGGGAGACTGGATGATTTGGACTCAGGAGGAATTCCCCATGGCACAGCACAGCAGCTATGGCAGATTGTGGCCAGACTGCCTCTCTAGGCTGGACCCTGACCCATCCCTTCTCGCTGGGCAGGGCCTCCCTGTGGGAACTTCAGCAACTCCAACCAGGGGTTTACAGACAGAACTCTGATCTGCCTGGGACAGAGCCCCAGGGAGGAGGGGCGGTCTCCACAGATGAGCAAACTTAGTCTTTCCCCCTGCTGGCTCTGAGGAATCCGGGCAGTCCTGATGAGTGGGATTCCCCACAGTGCAGTGCATCCCCTCTGCCAAGGGGCAGCCAGAGTGCTTTGTTAAGGGGTTTCCTGATCCTGTGCTTCCTGACTGGATGAGACCACTCCCCCACTCCCTGCCCACCCACAGGGGTTGCCAGGCACCTTATACAGGAGCATTTCTGCTGGCATCAGGTCAGTCCCCTTCTGGGACACAGCTCCCAAAGGAAGGAGCAGGCAGCCATCTTCGCTGTTTTGCAGCCTCCAGGGGTGATACCTCCAGGTATGGGAGGGACCCAGGCAAACAGGGTCTGGAGTGGACCCCTAGCAAACTGCAGAAACCTTATGGAAGAAGGGCCTGACTGTTAAAAGAAAAACAAACAAACAAACAGAAAACAACAATAACAACTGCATCAACAAAAAAGTCCCTCCAAAAACCCCATCCAAAGGTCAGCAGCCTCAAAGATTGAAGCTAGATGAACTCACAAAGATGAGAAAGAATCAATGAAAAAATGCTGAAAACTCAAGAAACTAGAGTGCCTCTTCTCCTCCAAATGATCACAAGACCTCTCCAACAAGGGCATAGAACTGGGTTGAGGCTGGGATGAATTAATTGACAGAAGTAGACTTCAGAAGGTGAGTAATAACAAACTTTGCTGAGCTAAAGGCAGATGTTCTAACCCAATGCAAAGAAGCCAAGAACCATGATAAAACATTACAGGAGATGTTAACCAGAATAACTAGTTTAGAGAGGAACATAAATGACCTGATGGAGCTGAAAAGCACAACACAAAAGAACCTCACAATGCAACCACAGGTATCAATAGCCGAATACATCAAGTGGAGGAAAGCATTTCAGAGATTGAAGACTATCTTGCTGAAATAAGGCAGGCAGACAAGATTAGAGAGAAAAGAATGAAAAGGAATGAACAAAACCTCCGAGAACTATGGAATTATGTAAAAAGACCGAACCTATGAATGATTGAGGTACTTGAAAGAGATGGGGAGAAAGAAACCATGTTGGAAAACATACTTCAGGATATCATACAGGAGAAATTTCCCAACCTAGCAAGATAGGACAACATTCAAATTCAGGAAATCCAGAGAACCCCAGTAAGAGACTCCATGAGAGGATAAATCCCAAGACACATCATTATCAGATTTTCCAAGGTTAAAATGAAGGAAGAAATGATAAAGGCAGTCAGAGAGAAAGGCTATGTCACCTACAAAGGGAAGCCCATTGGACTAACAGTTGACCTCTCAGTAGAAACCCTACAAGCCAGAAGAGATTGGGGGCCAATATTCAACATTCTTAAAAGAATTTCCAACCTAGAATTTCATATCCAGCCAAACTAAGTTTAATAAGTGAAGGAAAAATAAAATCCTTTTCAGACAAGCAAATGCTGAGGGAATTCTTCACCACTAGGCCTGCCTTGCAAGAGCTTCTGAAGGAAGCACTAAATATGGAAAGGAAAAGTCATTACCAGCCTGCACTACAAAAATCATTACCAGTCTAACACTACAAAAACACATGGAAGAACAAAGACCAATGATACTATGAAGCAATTACATCAACAAGTGTGCAAAATAACCAGCTAGCGTCATGACAGATCAAATTTACACATAACAGTATTAACCTTACATGTAAATGGGCTAAATGCCCCAATTAAAAGACACAGTACAGCAAGCTGGATAGAGTCAAGGCCTATTGGTGTGCTGTATTCAAGAGACCCATCTCATATACAAAGACACACACAAGCTCAAAATAAGGGATGTGGGAAAATTTACCAAGAAAATGGAAACACCAAGAAAATGGAAAGCAGAAAAAAGCAGGGGTTATAATCCTAGTTTCTGACAAGACGGACTTTAAACCAACAAAGATCGAAAGGGCATTACATAATAGTAAAGGACTCAATTCAACAAGAAGAGCTAACTATCCTAAATATATATGTACCCAATACAGGAGCATCCAGATTTATAAAACAAATTCTTAGAGAACTATAAAGAGGCTTAGACTCCCACACAGTAATAGTGGGAGATTTTAACACCCTATTGTCAATATTAGATCATCGAGACAGAAAATTAACAAGGATATTCAGGACTTGACCTCAGCTCTGGATCAAGTGTACTTCATAGGTATCTACAGAGCTTTCCACCCAAAAACAACAGAATGTACATTATTCTCAATGCCACATAGCACTTATCCTAAAATCAGTCACATAATTGGAAGTAAAACACTCCTCAGCAAATGCAAAAAACTGAAATCATAAGAGTCTCTCAGACCACAGTGCAATCAAATTAGAACTCAAGATTAAGAAACTCACTAAAAACCACACAACTACATGGAAATTAAACAACCTGCTCCTGAATGACTCCTGGGTAAGTAATGAAATTAGGCATTGTATTTTTAGTTGAGACGGGGTTTCTCCATGTTGCTCAGGCTGGTCTCAAACTCCTGACTTCAGGTGATCTGCCCGCCTCGGCCTCCCAAAGTGCTGGGATTACAGGCATGAGCCACTGCGCCTGGCTCTTTGATTTTTAAATTGTATTTTGTAGTTAAAGCATACATATTTTGTACATGGTGTGTTTATTTTTTTACATTTATACCTAAGTATTTCTTTGGAGCAATTTTAAATGGCATTGTGTTTTTAATTTTAGTTTTCATACGTCCATTGTTGTATAAAGAAATACAGTTGATTTGTGTGTTGATTAAGCTGTAACCTGACTGTACCATTTTTTTTTTTTAGGGTTATAAAAACTTTTGATCCCAGTTTATTTTGTATATTAAAAAAAGTTTTGTAAATAGGGAGATTTATAGACTTCTTAAATAAATTTTACTTTTTTTCTTTCTCAATTACAACTTTATGAATGTCATTGAAATGTTTTAAACAAGCATTTGCTTTGTGTAAGGTAGATTCTCTCAAAGAGTAGAATAATAAAGCAGCTTTTGTTTTCTATTTTTTTCTGAGTTTTCTTTGATTTTGATAGGGATGTAGAGAAGCTGGTGCCACCCATGTAACAATGTCTGAACTTTGTCAGAGAACTTACCAGAATGAATCTTTTTGTAAAAACCCTGGTGGGGAAATAAGTAGTCCTCTTTGATTACTGGGCAGCCCATTGCAATAATACCTAGTTGGCTGGCTGAACCTAATTAGCTTTAGGCGGTATTTTGTTTCATTTTGCTTTTTTGTAGATACTTTGGGATTTTCTACACTGTCCTCACATCTGCAAATAGAAACATTTCACCTGTATTTTATATAATTTTTAAACATGCTAAAAATTTGAAAGAATATTACAATGAATACTTGCATATTCACTTACAATACCCACAATTGTTAACACATGTTGAATGTGTGTGAATGTGTGCATACATATTGGTTGGACATCATGATGCTTTTACTTACAAACTCTTCATCACATATATATTAATTATAAGTATATTCTACTATAGTTACATTCTACTATCACACCTCAGGAAACTAACAATTCCCTAATATCAGCTCATATCTAATCCACACTGAAATTTCCTCAGTTTTTCTCCATGATGTGTCTTACAGTTATTTCCTTCAAACCACGACTCCATGAAGTTTCGTGCATTGTATTTGGTTATTATATCTCCTTAGTCTCTTATTTTTGAACAGTGTCACCTATTTTTTTCCCCTGTGAAAATGACTTTTTGAAGAAACTTGGCCAGTTGTCTTATAGGACATTCTATGTTCTGAATTAGCCTTCTTTTTTCCTTACTGTTATTTTTTGTTTGTTTGTTTTTGTTTTTTTCAGACTTGTTCGTTTATCATTTCTATTTCCCATAAACTGGAAATTAGGTTTAAAGTCTTGGTAAGATTCAAGTTAAACATGTTTGGCAAGATATGTAATAAGTGATGCTTTGTGTTGTGTATCACTTCACATCAGTAAGAACATAACATTAGATTGTCCTGCTATCCGTGATGCTTATAGCTTGATTATGTGGTTAAGGTACTAGATCTTGCCACTGTGTAAAGGTACATCTTTGTCTTTGCAATTACCAAGTAGCCTGCAGGAATGATGCATAAATGCTGTGAAATGCTTTGATGGAAGCCAGTTGATTCTTTCCAGAGGAATATGTTCTTTGCAAAAGAATCACTTCCCTTTTAGGAACCTTTGAAGATGAATCTCCACCTTGGGGCAGAAGACACGAAGTTTGCAAAAAGATTTCTGACCTTTAAAGCATAGAAAATGTGATTCTGGTGTGCTGAAAGAGAATATTTAATGAATATTCTACATGAGACTAGCTCTATAATTTAATGTAACTATATCAACTAAGGAACATTCTAAGGAATACTTTGAGAGAACAGAGAGTGGGAAAAGTCTGCACCTCAAGATGTGGTCTGTAGGGCAGAAGTCTTTCGAGTTTTGCTCTGTGTTGGTAGCAGATAGTCACCTAACGAAGTAGTGGCAAAGACCTAGTGAGACAGGTTTCACTTTGGAGGCTGTCTATTGAGTGAGCATGGTTTTATATAAGGTTTCCTAAAAGAGGATTTGAAGAGTATAATGTTGGTTCGAAGGTGGAAAAAGTTATGCTATTGTCTATGTCAAGTGTCAGAGTGCCCCATGCTCTAGAATTAGTTTGGCACTTTTCCCAGCATTGTGACAGCTCTTAGGTTCAGCCTGGTGTGCTGCTCTGGAGTGAAGGAGGAGGATGCCCAGGGACTTCCTGATGCTGATCCATAGCTTTAGGGTGCTGCTGGAGAGTTGAACCAGAGGTGCCAGGGCAATCAATTTGTTGCCAAAACCATGCCCATAGCCAGTCTTATGAGTGAGCAGAGTGGATGAATTGGAATAGTACTGGGTAGTTCCTTGGTTCAAAATATCTCCCTCCTGGAAATGTAGTGTGACAGGAAATGTACCTCCCTGGCTTTGAAGGAGGACAGATCTGGTTTTACTACTTACTACTAATAATGTGATCTTGGGAAAGTTATTGTTATTTTAGTGTTTAATTTGGGCCAGTTATTGTTTTGTTTAATCTTCACAGCAACCATAGGAGACAGTTGCTATTAATAGTGTCTTATTTATTTATTATAGAGATGGGATCTCACTATGTTGCCCAGGCTGGAGTACAGTGGCTATTTACAGGCCCAGTAATAGTGCACTACAGCCTCAAACTCATGGGTCAAGTGGTACTCCCACCTCAGCCTCTGGAATAGCAGGGACTATAGGGGTGCGCCACTGCACTTGGCTTAATATCTCCACCTTACAGATGAGGACACCGAAGCACTGAGAAGTATGTGTGTGTATATGTGTTCTATGGATCAGGTGTGGGACATGGCAGACAGAGCTGCCTAAGACGGTTTCCTGACACAAGTAAGGAAATCTTACGGGAAGGGGATAGAGTTGTCTAGTCAGAGGAGTAGGGGGTGAGAAGGCTGTAAGCAACCAGCCAGAAGAGAGAGATTGATGTCTCCAATGGAACCGCAATCCAATAGCTGTCCTAATGGAGAAGAGGAGTCACCATAGAAATAGCAGAAGTGTCCCATGAGGAAAAGAGACAGTTTAAAACCCATTCCCGACTCAGAGAGCATTAACACTAGGCAATTCTGGTTCCTTTCAGGTACAACCTTTCCTGCTCCTTACTAAACAGTACCACCTTCCCCTTTGCCCTACTTCAACTCTGGAGAGAGCAGAAAGCACAGTGAGAAAGCTGACAGGGAGGGAGAGAAGCAAGGAAAGGCACCCAGAGAAGAAGGTGACCATGTCCCTCTTTCCCATTGCAGGCTTCCAGCCTGCAGCAGCCCATGCTGGGGAGGGGAAGAAGCATTCATTCTAAATGAAGTTTCGGGTTTTAATTGTTTGACTGTTATATGGGAAAGGATATTTAAATTATAGAAAAAAGTTGGATTTTGGATAAAAATGAGAGGAAGTTTGGATTTGGATAAAAATGTGTGGAATTTTGTGTTTTCATTATCTGATAGGGGCTAGACAATAGACATGCTCTAGATTCATCTAAAGGGAAGAAGAGAATTAGCTTCATGGAAGAGGTTTGAACAGGCAGTGGCAGAAAATGGTAATGTTGTGTACTTTTTGTACTTTTTGAAGTCTCTCTCTTGTAGGATAACGCAGATTCTTCTGGGAGGAATAACAAATTACTCTAGTAGGCTTCAAAACACCAGAATATCTGAGGAATCTCTTTTTCAGAATAAAATTTACCTAGAATAGTGAAGATTCAAAGCAAATAAAAACAGGTTCCCTTCTCTTCACCTATCTACACCATTACCACCCAATTCAACTAAAGCAGCACTGCCTGTATAGGTTTCATATTTTTAGCACTGAAGATCAAAATTATTGATGTGATGATGATACCTTAGCAAACCCATTTGGCTTGGACATTGTAATGACTTCTGGGGCTTCTTAAACATGTCTGTAAGGAATTAGGTACAAAAGTACCCACTAGGTTTCTTTGTGCTCGACTTCACAACCTTGTTTTAGTGATGGATTGGTTAATCCATGCTTGAGCTCTCTAAGGCAGCCCATGTTTTTCTTGGTCATAGCTACTATAAGAAAGTTCTTACTTAATTGAGCGAAATAAGTAATGGCCGTTCTTTCTTACCTTCTGGTAGAAGAGACATTGGGCTTTTAAAATGCAGAGGCCTTTTACTTTTCCTTTTCTTCTAGTGTTACCCTTGTAGTTTGAGGGGGATAACTTTTCATTCTTCTGGTCGATAGTTCTGCAATTATGAGAATGGCCGTGGTGTCAGGTATCAGGAACAGCAATGTCATAAGTTCTCAGGGAGAGATTAAAAAGTACTTTCATAGATTAAGAAAAATATTCTCAAACACAGTATAAGAAAATGAGGACTCTAGATTTATTGCATTTCCCCTACCTCACCCTGCATCAGAGGATACGATATAAACTGAAGCATGGTATCCTGGAAGGTTTGCTTCTTTTACCGAATGTGTCAAGATGGAAAGCATTAATGATACTTGGTCTGAACACTTTTTAGGTAAATAAATTCCTGATTCGGCTTAATCTCTGAAGCTTCTGGCTTCACAGATTTTCGTATTCTTTGCTCTGACTAAAAGGTCCTCCAATTTCTGTTTGGGAATCCTGAGTTGGGTTTGTTCTTGGCACATCATTTTTTTTGGAAGGCCCAAGTATAGCATTACTGCACCCTACAGTCTACACAGGGTCTGGGCAATGTTTTTGGAAACACAAAGATGATCTCACCCAGTTGGAAGAAGGGTCACATAATAAAATAATGGTCCTTCTCTCAGGCCACTGCACACTGCTGAAATATATTGCTTCTTGACCTTTTGGCTAAGATTCCATGTAGAACAACTAAAATATTAGCTTCCTGTCAGCTTTACCACACTTGAGGCTATAATTTCTGACAGATGTAAGAGATTGTGTGCTTCGTGGGGGCCCAGATGAGCTGTCTTTGTAGAGGTCTTTTTGTGATAGCCGAGTTTGTCTAAAAAGCATAGATCATAGACTATCCAGTCCAATAATACACATAATGCTTGAATCATCATTGTAATGTTTGTTTGATTTTCCCCTGGCAGAAGTTTGCCAGCCTGGGCTTGAATACCACCAGTGAGGGGTAGGGAACTATGAAGTTGCCCATTCCATTTTTGGCTTAATATTTGTCTGAAGAAGAAAAAGTTTATTCTTGCTGAGCTGAAATCTGCCTGCTTGAAACTCACATTCATTAATCCTAGTTCTCCCCTTCTCGGTCTAGGGACAGTACATTGAATCCCTTTTTAACTATTTTAGTATAGCTACTGTTTGTTCTCTAAATCTTAGCTTCAGGTTAAATAATCTAGTCCCTTGAACAGGTTCTTTTGCAATTTGGATTCAGTTTCCCAAGCATATCCCAAAGATACTCTAACATATGTACCCAAAGCTGAATTCAGGACTAAATTATCCACCTTCTCATTCTCAATGTTACACTTTCTTAGAGCACTATCAAGTGCCGTTAGTTTTTTTTTGGAATCATATCACATGTTTAACACACACTGACTGTTAGTTTTTTTTTGGAATCATATCACACTGTTAACACACACTGAGCTCATTATTAATTAAGATTTCTAAGCCTTTTACATACTTGCTGTTACTAAGCTTGCAAGATTTATTTTTGAACCCACGTTTAGGATCTTGTACTTATTCATCCTAACTTTTATTACATTTAGCCATTGCCCTAGCCTCTCCTAAATCTTTCTGAATCTTGATCCTTTTATCGACAACATTTGCTGTCACTCCTGGCTTTTTATCATCTATAAATTTGATGAGCATATTGTCCATGTTTCTGTCTTACTCATTGATGTTAGAAGGACAGAGCTAAAGTCAGAGGGCAAGTGAAAATGGAAATTTCAGTCCAATAATGAAGTAACCTCACTTTTTAATATTAATGAGCTCCAGGTCTAACCAGTAGAACAAGCCTTTGTGTAGTGAACCTGGTATGGTGGGAGAAATTGTTCATGTCTCAGTAACTTTCACTCTTAACAATACGGCTTCTTAATTTAAAAAAGAAGAAAGAAATAAAAGGCAGCATTTAGGCCAGGCGCGGTGGCTCATGCCTGTAATCCCAGCACTTTGGGAGGCCGAGGTGGGCAGATCACGAGGTCAGGAGATCAACACCATCCTGGCTAACACGGTGAAACCCCGTCTCTACTAAGAAGTACAAAAAGTTAGCCAGGCGTGGTGGCAGGCGCCTGTAGTCGCAGCTACTTGGGAGGCTGAGGCAGGAGAATGGCGTGAACCCGGGAGGCGGAGCTTGCAGTGAGCCGGAGCTTGCAGTGAGCCTAGATTGCGCCACTGCACTCCAACCTGGGCGACAGAGCAAGACTGTCTCAAAAAAAAAAAAAAAAAAAAAAAAATTAAAGGCAGCATTTAAAGCAAAAGTAAGAAAACACCCACTGGCGTATAAAATTTTTAAAAAGATAGCCAATATTTCCTTTGAGGCTCTGGTTACTTCCCGAAACTTGAATTGTTCTTCTTTATTTTAAAAACAAAAACAAAACCAAAACCAAACTAACAAAAACCTTAGTGCAGAATAAACTTTTCAAAGTTGAGTTTTTAGAAACAATCATCTGGTTCATTTAATTGATGGCTAAAGGTGTGGTTTTGTTTAAACTACCCCGTATGTAGGTTTTTAGCCCCTCCCCTTAAAATTAATTGCCACAATTCTTGACAGTGATAGACACATATATGTGAGAGATGGAAAGGAACTTAATCTCAGTTGGTACACTCTGACGGAATAAAGAGAAGTGGGCTTCAGAAGATAAATGTGAAGGATGAGTTGAATTTTCCAATTAGGAAAGGATCTAGCATGACTCTCCATGTTAAAGATTTCCAGATAAGTTCAAGAGGAAAAAACTGAAGCTAAATTTCACAAGGAAGTAATAATTCACTTCTGATTAATGACTGTCCATAGGCAATGCTGCCAGGACAGACAAATTGCAGCACTGCATTCCAGCTCAAAACCAAAACAAAACAAACTCCTTTCATCAATTGGATACTTAAACCTAGTTTAAAGTACTCTAATGAATGAGACGCATGCCAGTATGCATGATCAGTAATGGGATCATCCTACTTTATTTTCCTTTTGTTTATGCAGTGTCATAGTTACATTTCTGGCTGTGTTTTATGTTGTTAAGACCTGGACTGCAAACACATTCCTACTCAAACTGTTACAGGTTGTTTGTAAAATATTTTGGAGTGTAGTTTGTTATAACTTTCAACCCTCCTCTGCTACATGCACATAAAACACCCACCCACCCCCCGCACACTATCCTCCTCAAATAGTCACAATATATTTATTAGTTATTAGCCTTGTCTAGCATACATATTGTAATTATAATTCACTTGTAGCTGAATATTGTTTTTGTGAAGCATCATCTAGCCTTAAAGTTTTTTGTTTTGTTTTGTTTTGTTTTTTGGACTTTTAAGGCTTGAATGGTCAGTGTGACATATAGATGGGTCAAAAATATCCCTATCCCCCTACACCCTCTCTGCTTTAACCATAGTGAACTTCTTACATATCTCCAAATGTATTATGATACAACCTTCTCCAAAGCTTTGCCTATGTTCTTCCCTTTAACTGGCTCAATAATTCCCCTTTCTCTGGCTCAATAATTCTTACTCACTCTTGAAAATGAAGCTGATATACTGTCTTAGTCCATTTGTGTTGCTATAAAAGAGTATCTGAAGCTGGGTAATTTATGAAGAAAATAGGTTTATTTGGCTCATGGTTCTGCAGGCTGTACAAGGATCATGTTACCAGCATCTGGTTCTGGTGAGGGCTTCATGGCAGAAGACAAAGAAGAGTGGGTGTGTGCAGATCACATGGGGAGAGAAGAAGCAGGAGAGAGAGGAGGGAGTTTCCAGACTCTTTTAAACAACCAGTTCTTGCAGGAACTAATAGAGCGAGAACTCACTCATTACCTCAAGGACAGTGCCAAGCTGTTCATGAGGGATCTGCCCCCGTGACACAAGCACCTCCCACTAGGCTCCACCTCCAACACTAGGGATCGAATTTCTTAAAAAATTTTTTTTAAAATTTTTAATTGTTGTGGATACATAGGTATATATATTTATGGGATACATGAGATGTTTTGATAAGGCATGCAATGTGAAATAATCACATCTGGTGTATCCATTCCCTCAAGCACTTATCCTTTGTGTTACAAACAATCTAATTATATTCTTTTAGTTATTTAAAAATGTACAATTAAGTTATTACTGACTATAGTCACCCTGTTATGCTATCAAATAGTAGGTCTTATTCATTCTTTTTTTTTTTTTTTTTTTTTTTTGAGACGGGCTTTTGCTTTGTTGCCCAGGCTGGAGTGCAATGGCGCGATCTACCTCCGCCTCTCAGGTTCAAGCAATTCTCCTGCCTCAGCCTTCCAAGTAATTGGGATTACAGGCATGTGCCACCATGCTCAGATAATTTTTGTATTTTTAGTAGAGATGGGGTTTCACCATGTTGGCCAGGCTGGTCTTGGACAAACCCCCAGTGTATATCTTTATACATTTATCTTTGAGCGATTGTGTATTTCCATAAGATATCTTCCTTCAATGAGAATTGTCTTCAAAGCTATTTTTATTTTTTTAAGACAGAGTCTCACTCTGTTGCCCAGGCTGGAGTGCAGTGGCGTGATCTCGGCTCACTGCAATCTCCGCTTCCCGGGTTCAAGCGATTCTCCTGCCTCAGCCTCCTGAGTAGCTGGGACTACAGATGCGTGCCACCACGCCCAGCTAATTTTTGTATTTTCAGTAGAGACGGGGTTTCACCATGTTGGCCAGGCTGGTCTCGAACTCCTGACCTCAGGTAATCCACCCACCTCGGCCTCCCAAAGTGCTGGGATTACAGGCTTGAGCCACTGTGTCTGGCCTATTCATTCTTTCTATTTTTTTTAAATACCCGTTAACCATCCCCACCTCCTCCTCAATCTTCCACCACCCTTCCCAGCTTCTAGTAAGCATCTTTCTATTCTCTGCCTTCATGAATTCAATTATTTTGATTTTTAGATCCCACAATTAAGTGTGAGCATGTGATATTTGTCTTTCTGTGCCTAGTTTATTTTCTTTAACATAATGATTTCTAGTTCCATCCATTGCTGTTGCAAATGACAGGATCTCATTCTTTTAAATGGCTGAAGAGTACTCCTTTGTATATATGTACCACATTTTCTTTATCCATTCATCTGTTGATGGACACTTAGGTTGCTTCCAAATCCTAGGAGTGCAGATATCTCTTCTATAGTCTGATTTCCTTTCTTTTGCGTACATACATAGCAGTGGGATTGCTGGATCATATGGTAGTTCTATTTTTAGTTTTTCGAGGAACCTCCAAGATGTTATCCATAGTGGTTATACTAATTTACATTTCCACCAGCAGTGTAAGCCCTTTTCTTCATATCCTTGCCAGCATTCGTTATTGCCTGTCTTTTGTATATAAGCCATCTTAACTGGGGTGAGTTGATATCATTGTAATTTTGATTTGCATTTCTATGATGATGAATAATGTTGAGCACCTTTTTCATATGCCTGTTTGCCATATGTATGTCTTCTTTTGAGAAATAGGCATTTCTATCCAATCTTTTGCCCATTTTGATCAGATTATTAGATTTTTTCCTCTAGAGTTGTTTGAGCTCCTTATACATTCTAGTTATTAACCCCTTGTCAGATGGGTAGTTTGCAAATATTTTCTCCCATTCTGTGGGTTGTTTCTTCACCTTGTTGATTGTATCGTTGCTATACAGAAGCTTTTTAATTTGATATTATTCAATTTGTTCATTTTTGCTTTGGTTGTCTGTGCTTTTGTGGTATTGCTCAAGAATTTTTTGTCCAGACTAATGTCCTAGAGATTTTCTTCAATGTTTTCTTTTAATATTTTCACAGTTCAAAGTCTTAGATTTAAATCTTTAATCCATTTTGATTTGATTTTTGTATATGGTGAGAGATAAGGGTCTAGTTTCATATTTCTGCATACGGATATTCAGTTTCCCCAGAAGAATTAATTGAAAAGACTGTCTTTTCCCTAGTGTATGTTCTTGGCACCTTTGTCAAAAAATGAGTTCACCGTAGATGTGTAGATTTATTTCTGGTTTCTGTATTCTGTTCCATTGGTTCATGTGTCTGTTTTATGCCAGTACCATGCTATTTTGGTTACTATAGCTCTGTAGTATAATTTGAAGTAATGTGATTCCTCCAGTTTTGTTCTTTTTGTTTAGGATAGCTTTGGCTATTCTGGGACTTTTGTGGTTCCATATAAATTTTAGGATTGTGTTTTCCATTTCTATGAAGAATGTTATTGGCATTTTGATAGGGATTGTGATCAATCTGTAGATTGTTTTGGGTAGTATGAATATTTTAATAATATTGATTCTTCCAATCCATGAATATGGAATATCTTTCCATTTTTTGGTGTCCTTTTCAATTTTTTTCATCAGTGTTTTGTAGTTTTTATTATAGAGCTATTTTACTTCTTTGGTTAATTTCTAAGTATTTAATGTTATGTGTGGCTATTGTAAATGGGATTGCTTTTAAAATTTCCTATTCACATTGTTCACTGTTGGCATATAGAAATGCTACTGATTTTTGTATGTTGATTTGTATCCTGTAACATTACTGAATTTATCAGTTCTAATAGTTTTTTTTGTGGATTCTTCAGTTTTTTCTAAATATAAGATTATATCATCTGCAAACAAAGATAATTTGACTTCCTCCGTTCCAGTTTGGATGCCCTTTATATCTTTCTCTTATCTGATTGCTCTAGCTAGGACTTCCAGTACTATGTTGAGTAGCAGTGGTGAAAGCAGGCATCCTTGTCATGTTCCAGATCTTAAGAGAAAAGACTTTTCCCCCCCATTTATTAGCTGTGGATCTGTCATATGTGGCTTTTATTATGTTAAGGTATATTCCTTCTATGTCCAGTTTTTTCAGGTCTTTTTGTTTTTTGTCATGAAGGGATGTTGAATTTTATCGAATGCGTTTTCAGCATCAATTGAAATGATCATATGGATTTTGTCCTTCATTATGTTGATATGATGTATCACATTGATTAATCTGTATATGTTGAACCATCCTTGCATCCCAGGGATAAATCCCACTTGGTCATCATGGGATCTTTCTAATGTATTGTTGAATTCAGTTTGATAGTGTTTTGTTGGCGATTTTTGCATCAATATTTATCAGAGATATTGACCTGTAGTTTTCTTTTGCTGATGTGTCTTTGTCTGGTTTTGGTATCAGGGTAATATTGGCCTTATAGAATTAGTTTGTAAATATTCCCTCCTCCTTTATTTTTTGGAATAATTTGAGTAGGACTGGTATTAGTTCTTTACTTGTTTGATAGAATTTTGTCAGTGAAGCCATAGGGTCCAGGCTTTTCTTTATTGGAATACTTTTTATTGGAGCTTTGATCTCATTGTTTTTGGTCTCTTCAGGTTTTGTATTTTTTTATGGTTCAATCTTGGTAGGTTGTATGTATCTAGGAATTTGTTCATGTCTTCTAGATTTTCCAATTTATTGACATATAATTGCTCATTAGTGTCTACTAATGATCATTTGAATTTCTCAGAGATCAAACTTCAAAATGAGGTTTAGCAGGATAAACATCCAAACTATTGCATGTGCTTTCCAGGAAGTTTTTCCTGATTCTCAGCTCTTATTCATGTGCTCTGTGCTTATCATTTACATATCAGATATCACACTACAGTATAAATATTAATGTACTTCTATATCTTTTATTTAACATTGTATACCTATATATCCTGACATTTATAATAGGTGCTAGTACTATCTGAGACATAATAGGTACTCAACAAATGTTATCAATATTTTTTTAAAGCAGGGTTCTTTCTTATTCTCCAGACTAGAATAGGTGGTTATATTGTATAGTCTCATAGAGCACTGAATTTCTCCTTTGTAGCACTTACCGGATTTGTAATTATGTACTTGTGTAATTATTTGATATCTACCCCTTCCCTAGTTACAAGCTCTGTGAGGACAGGAACTATGTCCTTTTTTCCATTGTTCTATTTCTGTTCCTGGAACAGTACCTAGCACATGCTATATACTCAGTAACTATTTGTTAAATCAATGACCAATTGAATGAATGTGTCTCTGTGAGATAAATCGATGAAGGAAGTGGTGTCTCAATGTTTTAGTTTAATGGAAGGAGTTGCAAAGGGGGAGTGTTATTAAAAAAAGGGTGAGACTGTAAGAGAATTTCTTGAAACCCAAACTGGGATATTAAAGATATAGTGGGTAGAAGGCAGCAGGGGTGAGGATGGGAGGGAAGGACAGGGAAGGACAAGGGCCTGATAAGAGGAAAGTGTATGGAGAGAAGGGTTTATACCTTAAGCTACGAAGGTGGGTCACTGTGATGAAGGCCACAGGGAAGTGGGAGGCAGGCAGGAGAGAGTGATAAGGTTTACCTACCCTTGGGGTTCCAAATAGGACGTTGGCTTAAAGATATTTTTTCATAGTCTCAGTAGCTCCCCTTCCAAAAGAGCATGGCACTGTAGAATTTTGCCTTTGATATCCTACAAATCTGGTTCCAAAATGCAGCTATAAGGCTTACTAGTTGTCTGAATTTGAGTAAGACATTTCACATTTCTGAGTCTCAGTTTTATCATTTGTTTTATTTCATTAATTCCATATTTTTATTTATTTATTTTTAAACTTTTAAGTTTAGAGGTATATGTACAGGTTTGTTATGTAGTCAAACTCATGTCATGAGGATATGTTCTACAGATTCTTTTGTTACCTAGGTATTAAGCCTAGTACTCATTCGTTTTTTTTCCTGAACCTCTGCTCCCTCCTACCCTCACCCTTCAGTGGGTCCTATTGTGTGTTGTTCCTCTCTACGTGTCCATGTCTTCTCATCATTTAGCTCTCATTTTTAAGTGAGAACATGTGGTATTTTGTTCTTGCATTACCTTGCTAAGGATAATGGCCTCCAGCTCCATCCATGTTCCTACAAAGGACATGATCTCATTTGTTTTTATGGCTGCATAGTACTCCATGGTATATATGTACCACATTTTCTTTATCCAGTCTATCATTGATGGGCATTTGGGTTGATTCCATGTCTTTGTTATTGTGAATGGTGCTGCAACGAACACACATGTGCATGTGTCTTTAGTATGGAATGATTTATATTCCTTTGGATATATACCCAATATGGGATTGCTGGGTCGAATGGTATTTCTGTCTTTAGGTCTTTGAGGAATCACCACACTGTTTTCCACAGTGGTTGAACTAACTTACACTCTCACCAACAGTGTATAAGTGTAGTTTTATCATTTGTAAGAAGAGGACAATCATATTTATCTTGAAGAGTTCTGCAATCAAATGAGATAATGTTCCTAATGCATCTAACTCAGTATCTGGCTCAGAACAATTACTGAGCAATGGTAACAGTTATTAATATTAACCAGACTTAACCTTTATGAAACTTAAATGGTTCTGTTCTTGGCCCTAAATTGTTCAGTATTTTAAATCAACAGTTTGAAGCATTCTTATCAAATTTAAAGATGAAACAAAACTGAGAAAAACAGCTAATATGTTGGCTGACAGGCCAAGGAGCCATAAAAATCTCAACAACCTTGAAGGATAGGCTGCAACCAGTATGATAAAATTAATAGGGATAAATTTAGACTCTAACTTTTGTGTTTAAAGGATCAGCTGAAACCAGACCAAGGGAGACTTTGTTT
This sequence comes from Theropithecus gelada, assembly GCF_003255815.1. Classification (NCBI taxonomy): domain Eukaryota; kingdom Metazoa; phylum Chordata; class Mammalia; order Primates; family Cercopithecidae; genus Theropithecus; species Theropithecus gelada. Next base: position 14,861,812 of record NC_037686.1, on the reverse strand, counting down.
AATAGTTTATAAGAGAAAGAGAAAGGCTCAGGGGTGTTAGCTGACTGTCAGCTTAACATAAGCCAACTGAGTTAAGGCTGCCAAAATGCTAATGTGACCTGAGGTCATGTGATGGAAATAGAGAGTCCAGAAGGAACGAGATAATCATCCAAGTGTCCTTGTGCTGGTCAGACAACATCAGGGAAGTTGTGCTCAGTTCTTGGCCTGAACTTTACAAATGACAGATCTACAAAAAGGTTAATAAGAGGGACAAAGTTCTGGAAATCATGTCGTATGAACAATGGTCAAAGGCACTACAGATATTTAGTCTGGAAAAGAGGAGACCAGTCTGGTGTAGATTTGGAGTGGAAAGTGGGTGGTATGGAGCATGCCACAGCCTTGAGCTATTTGAAGGGTTTTCATTTGGAGGAGCAATCAGACATGTTCTGCAATATTTCAAAGGATGGAAGAAACTTTATGACTAGAAATTGTAAGGAAGGGAAACTGTGGTCAGTATATGTTAAAGTATACTCTTTATAGATGTATCTGCTAGCATTTAAAAGTCTCCACTGTGTACAAGGCTCTCTGCTAAGATCTTCTTATATATTATTTAATCCTTACATCAACTCTGTAATATGGGTATTATTATCCTCATATAGATGAATAAACTGAGGCTTCGATTGACTAATTGATTTGCCTAAAGCTACACAACAGATTAAATGGTAAAGCTGGGACTCTAACTCAGGTCCTGTGACTGGAAACCCTGTGATTTTCAGCCCAGTGGCATATTTCTCAGAGGGCTTCCTGAGACACAGGACTTTCAGTGCTAAAACCAGAACAGTCCATGAAAAACCAGAATGGATGGTCATCCTAATTTTATGATATGTTCCTCTGCAGCCCCAAGATGGAGACCTTTGATGCCTGGAAAGCTAAGATTATAGCTCAGCGCCTGGCTTTGGCTCAAGTTTCAAAAGGGTTTCCAGAACATTTAACTACTCAAATATGGAAATGGTCTGCAGTAAGTGGCAATGAGCTCCCAATTCTCAGATGTAGTAAAAATGAAGCTGGATTCTACCTGTCAGAATTGTTGAAGATAAGAATTCTCTATTGGACTTGTCAGTGAAGACCATTTCCGTAGTTTTTTCTATCACTGCCATTCTGCATTTCGGACACAGAGGTGTCCTTTCTTGGATCCTGAGGTGATCCCCCAGTCTCTTTTTATTTATTTAAATTTAAGTTCCGGGATACATGTGCAGAATGTGCAGGTTTGTTACATAGGTGTACATGTGCCATGGTGGTTTACTGCACCCATCAACCAATGTCATCTACATTAGGTATTTTTCTTAATGCTATCCCTCCCCTAGCTCGCCACCCCTTGACAGGCCCTGGTGTGTGACGTTCCCCTCCCTGTGTCCATGTGTTCTCATTGTTTAACTCTCACTTATGAATGAGAACATGTGGTGTTTGGTTTTCTTTTCCTGTGTTAGTTTGCTGAGAATGATGGTTTCGAGCTTTATCCAAGTTCCTGCAAAGGACATGAACTCATCCTTTTTTTTTTATGGCTGCATAATATTCCATGGTGTTTATGTGCCACATTTTCTTTATCAAGTCTATCATTGATGGGCATTTGGGTTGGTTCCAAGCCTTTGCTATTGTGAATAGTGCTGCAATAAACATACATGTACATATGTCTTTACAGTGGAATGATTTATAACCCTTTGGGTATATACCCAGTAATAGGATTGCTGGGTCAAATGGTATTTCTGGTTCTAGATCCTTGAGGAATCGCTACACTGTCTTCCACAATGGTTGAACTAATTACACTCTCACCAACAGTGTAAAAGCATTTCTATTTCTCCACAGTCTCTCCAGCATCTGTTGTTTCCTGACTTTTTAATGATTGCCATTCTAACTGGTGTGAGGGTATCTTATTGTGGTTTTGATTTGCATTTCTCTAATGACCAGTGATAATGAGCTTTTTTTCATATGTTTGTTGACCGCATAAATGTGTTCTTTTGAGAAGTGTCTGTTCATATCCTTTGCCCACTTTTTGATTTTTTTTTTCTGTAAATTTGTTTTAAGTTCATTATAGATTCTGGATATTAGCCCTTTGTCAGATGGATAGATTGAAAAAATTTTCTCCCATTTTGTAGGTTGCCTGTTCACTCTGATGATAGTTTCTTTTCTGTGCAGAAGCTCTTTAGTTTAATTAGATCCCATTTGTCAATTTTGGCTTTTGTTGCCATTGCTTTTGATGTTTTAGTCATGAAATCTTTGGCCATGCCTATGTCCTGAATGGTATTGCCTAGGTGTTCTTCTAGGGTTTTTATAGTTTTAGGTCTTATGTTTAAGTCTTTAATCCATTTTGAGTTAATTTTTGTATAAGATGTAAGCAAGGGAACCAGTTTCAGTTTTCTGCACATGGCTAGCCAGTTTTCCCAACACCATTTATTAAATAGGGAATCCTTTCCCCATTGCTTGTTTGTGTCAATTTTGTCAAAGATCCGATGGTTGTAGATGTGTGGCATTATTTCTGAGGCCTCTGTTCTGTTCCGTTGGTCTATATATCTGTTTTGGTACCAGTACCATGCTGTTTTGATTATTGTAGCCTTGTAGTATATAGTTTGAAGTCAGGTAGCATGATGCCTCCAGGTTTGTTCTTTTTGCTTAGGATTGTCCTGGCTATATGGGCTCTTTTTTGGTTCCATATGAAATTTAAAGTGGTTTTTCCAAATCTGTGAAGAAAGTCAATGGTAGCTTGCTAGAGATAGCATTGAATCTATAAATTACCTTGGGCAATATGGCCATTTTCATGATATTGATTCTTCCTATCCATGAGCATGGAATGTTTTTTCCATTTGTTTGTGTTCCCTCTTATTCCTTGAGCAGTGGTTTGTTGTTCTCCTTGAAGAGGTCCTTCACTTCCCTTGTAAGTTGTATTCCTAGGTATTTTATTCTCTTTGTAGCAATTGTGAATGAGAGTTCGCTCATGATTTGACTCTCTGTCTATTTTTGGTGTATAGGAATGCTTGTGATTTTTGCACATTGATTTTGTATCCTGAGACTTTGCTGAAGTTACTTATCAGCTTAAGGAGATTTTGGGCTGAGACAATGGGGTTTTCTAAATATACAATCATGTCATCTGCAAACAGAGACAATTTGACTTCCTCTCTTCCTATTTGAATACTCTTTATTTCTTTCTCTTGCCTGATTGCCCTGGCCAGAACTTCCAATACTATGTTGAATAGGAGTGATGCAAGAGGGCATCCTTGCTTTGTGCTGGTTTTCAAAGGGCATGGTTCCAGCTTTTGCCCATTCAGTCTGATATTGGCTGTGGGTTTGTCATAAATAGCTCTTATTATTTTGAGATATGTTCTATCAATACCTAGTTTATTGAGTGTTTTTAGAATGAAGGGGTGTTGAATTTTATAGAAGGCCTTTACTGCATCTATTTAGATAATCAAGTGGTTTTTGTCATTGGTTCTGTTTATGTGCTGGATTACATTTATTGATTTGCATATTTTGAACCAGCTTTGTATCCCAGAGGTGAAGCAGACTTGATCGTGGTAGATAAACTTTTTGATGTGCTGCTGCATTTGGTTTGCCAGTATTTTGTTGAGGATTTTCTCATTGATGTTCATCAGGGATATTGACCTGAATTCTGTGTGTGTGTGTGTGTGTGTGTGTGTGTGTGTGTGTGTGTGTGTCTGGCAGGTTTTGGTATCAGGATGATGCTGGCCTCATAAAATTAGTTAGGGAGGATTTCCTCTTTTTCTGTTGTTTGGAATAGTAACAGAAGGAATGGTACCAGCTCCTCTTTGTACCTCTGGTAGAATTAGGCTGTGAATCTGTCTTGTCCTGGGCTTTTTTTTGGTTGGTAGGCTATTAATTACTGCCTCAATTTCAGAATTTGTTATTGGTCTATTCAAGGATTCGACTTCTTCCTGGTTTAGTCTTGGGAGGGTGCATGTGTCCAGGAATTTATCCATTTCTTCTAGATTTTCTAGCTTATTAGCGTAGAGGTGTTTATAGTATTCTCTGATGGTAGTTTGTATTTCTGTGGGATCAGTGGTGATATCCCCTTTATCATTTTTTATTGTCTCTATTTCAGTCTTCTCTCTTTTCTTCTTTATTAGTCTGGCTAGCAGTCTATCTATTTTGTTAATATTTTCAAAAAACCAGTTCTTGGATTCATTGATTTTTTTGAAGGGTTTTTCATGTCTCTATCTAATATAGAGACATGAATATTACTAATATCTTAGTTATTTCTTCTGCTAGCTTTTGAATTTGTTTGCTCTTGCTTCTCTAGTCCTTTTAATTGTGATGTTAAGGTATTGATTTTATATCTTTCCTGGTTTCCCCTGTGGACATTTAATGCTATAAATTTCCCTCTAAACACGGCTTTAAATGTGTCCGAGAGATTCTTGTACATCGTATTTTTGTTCTCATTGGTTTCAAAGAACTTATTTATCTCTGTCTTAATTTTGTTATTTACCCAGTAGTCATTCAGGAGCAGGTTGTTCAGTTTCCATGTAGTTGTGTGGTTTTATGTGAGTTTCTTAATCCTGAGTTCTAATTTGATTGCACTGTGGTCTGAGAGACTATTTGTTATGATTTCTGTTCTTTTGCATTTGCTGAGGAGTGTTTTGCTTCCAATTATGTGGTTGATTTTAGAATAAGTGTGATGTGGTGCTGAGAAGAATGTATATTCTGTTGATTTGGGGTGGAGAGTTCTGTAGATGTCTGTTAGGTCCACTTGGTCCAGAGCCTAGTTCAAGTCCTGAATATCCTTGTTAATTTTCTGTCTTGTTGACCTATTTGAATATTGATAGTGGGGTGTTAAACTCTCCCACTATTATTGTGGGAGAGTCTAGGTCTCTTTGTAGGTCTCTAAGAACTTGCTTTATGAATCTGGGTGCTCTTGTATTGGGTGCATATATATTTAGGATAGTTAGCTCTTCTTGTTGAATTGATCCCTTTACCATTATGTAATGGCCTTCTTTGTCTCTTTTGATCTTTGTTGGTTTAAAGTCTGTTTTATCAGAGACTAGGATTGCAACCCCTGATTTTCTCTGCTTTCCGTTTGTCTGGTAAATATTCCTCCATCCTTTTATTTTGCCCCAGGCTCTTTGCATAGTATTAAGAGCAAGCCTGGAACGTGGACCCTTTTCTCCCTTCTTGTGGTCATTGCCCCCTGTTAAATGTAGCCAAAATGTTCTGAGATTTTTGCCCTTGGAGCACACATGCCTTTGGATATTCAACCCAAGGCTCTTCCAAGAAAAATCCAGACACCAATTAATTATATATAGGTCATTGATATGTTTATGCACTTCAAAGTCATTTCAAAAAGAGAAGAAACAAAACAGGTCTCAGTCTGTTTTTTTGGAATGTACTCATCAGTGAAATTTTATTTCAGTGATGGTCTTTAAAGGCCTCATGCCCGAGCATCTTGGAGCTCATTAGTATTATGAAAAATATCTTTACGTTTTCTAGATCCTTCAGATTTGTTCTGTATTTGTGTAATGTTGTCTTGGAAAAGTCTTTTTTTTTTTTTTTTTAATAGCCTATGCTGGAGTAAAACTGATTTAGAATAAGCAAAGTGGCCTTGATAATACATTTGCCCACGTAAGTTAGGAAATTCTTAGTGATTCCTGTTATCTTACTTGGAGAATCCCATGGGACACTGAAGCTGAGACTCTTCTCCATGGGAAGGCTTCTCTCACTTGGTGAGTGTCTCTTGTCAGCTGAAGGAGATACCTTCTTGTCCTTTGAGTGGTAAGAGACAGATGGCCAATACAGGGAATTCTCAATGGGGAAAACTGAAAACAGCAAAAATTTAAAGTCCACATTTTATTCCATCTATGTTCTTATTCTATGTATATCTTCTGGATGAGTATCCAAGCAACAAACAGCAGAGTTATTTTTCATGTGAGTTTAACATATTCGTGTCTTTCCTCTTATATAGTTCTTATGCTCTTTCTGTTTTCTTCACTAACAGCTATCATTATTGAAGAGCCCATGTGGAGTCAAGCTCTGAGATCATGCAGCATTTGTCTTTCAGAAAGTGGTATCATTCTGTGTCTGGCTTATTTCACTTAACATAATGTCCTCCAGATTAATCCATGTTGTTGCAAGTAACAGGATTTCCTTCTTTTTCATGGCTTAATAGTATTTCATTGTGTATATATACCACATTTTCTTTATCCATTCATTTGTTGGTGAACACATAGGTTGATTCCAGATCTTGGCTATTGTGAATAATTCAGTAATCATGGGAGTGCATATATCTCTTCCACATATTGATTTCATTTCCTTTGGCTATATATCCAGTAATAGGACTTTTGGATTATATGGTAATTCTATTTTTAATTTTTTGAGGGGTCACCATATTGTTTTTCATAATGGCTGCACTAATTTACATTTCCACTAATGTTGTGCAAGGGTTCTCCTTTCTCCATATCCTTATTAAGAGTTTTTATCTTTTGTCTTTTTGGTAATAGCCATTCTAACAGGTGTGAAGTGGTATCTCATTGTAGTTTTAATTTGCATTTCCCTGATGATTAGTGATGTTGAGTGTTTTTTCATATACTTGGTTATTTGAATGTCTTCTTTTTAGAAATGTCTATTCAAGTCGTTTGACCTTTTAAGAACCAGGTTATTTGTTTTCTGGCTAATGAGTTGTTTGAGTTCCTTATATATTTTGGATACTAACCCCTTATTAGATGTACAGTTTGCAAATATTTTCTTCAATTTTATAGGTTGTCTCCTTTCTTTGTTGATTATTTCTTTGCCCAGACTAATGTCATGGAATTTTTCCCCTAATTTTCTCCTAGTAGTTTTACAGCTTCACATTTAAGTCTTTAATCCATTTCAAGTTTTTTGTATCTAGTGTGAAACAAGGGTCTAATTTCATTCTTCTGCATGTGAATATCAGTTCTTTCAACACCATTTATTGAAGAGACCCTCCTTTCCATATTGTGTGTTCTTTGCATCATCATTGAAAATCAATTGACCATAAATGTGTGGCTTTATTTCTGAGCTCTCTAATATGTTCCATTGATCTATGTGTGTGTTTTTATGCCAGTATCATGCTGTTTTGATTGTGATAACTTTGCAGTATATTTCAAAGTCAGGTAGTGTTATGCTTCTAGCATTGTTGTTTTTGCTCAAGATTGCCTTGACTATTCAGGTCTTTTGTGGTTCCGTATAAATTTTAGAATTTTTCTATTTCTATGAAAAATGCCCGTGGAATTTTGAATAGGAATTGCATCGAATCTGTAGATTGCTTTGGGTAGTATGGACATTTTACAATATTGAATCTTCTAATTCATGAGCATGGGATATCTTTCCCTTTATTTGTGTCTTCTCCAGTTTCTTTCATCTATATTTTGTAGTTTTTACTGTACAGCTCTTTTACTTCATTAGTTAAATTTGTTCCCATTTTATTTATTTTTCTAGCTATTGTAAATGTTGCTGTTTTTGTGTTATCTTTTTGCACAGCTTGTTATTAGTGTATAGAAATGTTATTGATTTTTGTATGTTGATTTTGTATTCCAAAACTTTTCAGTATTTATTAGTTCTGAAAGATTTTTGGTGGAATTATTATTATTATTATTATTATTTTGGATGGAGTCTCACTCCATTGTCCAGGTTGGAGTGCAGTGGCGTGATCTTGGCTCACTGCAACCTCTACCTCCTAGGGTCAAGCAATTCTCCTGCCTCAGCCTCCTGAGTAGCTGGGATTACAGGTGTGAGCCACCACGCCTGGCTACTTTTTTTCTATTTTTAGTGGAGATGGGGTTTCACCATGTTGGCCAGGCTGGTCTCAAACTCCTGACCTCAGGTGATCCACCCACCTCAGCCTCCCAAAGTGCTGGGATTATAGGCATGAGCCACTGTGCCTGGCCTTTTTGGTAGAATCTTTAGGGTTTTCTATATATAAGATCATTTCATTTGCAAAGAGGGACAATTTCTTCCTTCCCAATTTTGATGCCTTTTATTTGTTTCTCTTGCCAGTTCCTCTAGCTAGAACTTCCAGTACTATAAAATAGGAGTGGTGAGAGCTGGCATCATTGTCTTGTTCCTGATCTTAGAGGAAAACCTTTCAATGTTCACCATTGAGTGTACTTTTTAGCTGTGGATTTGTCACATATGACATTTATTGTGTTGAGGTATATTCCTTCTATACCTAAATTATTAAGAATTTATCATGAAAGGATGTTGAATTTTATCAAATGCTGTTTCTGCATATATTGAGATGATCATGTGGTTTTTGTCTTTCATTCTGTTAATGTGGTATATTTTATTTATAGATTTGTGTATGTTGAGCCATCCTTTCATCCCTGGAATAAATTCTACTTGATCATGATGAATGTTTATTTTAATATGTGATTGAATTCATTTTCTAGTATTTTGTTGATAACTTTTGCATTTATGTTCATGAAGGATGTTAGCCTATAATTTTCTTTTCTTGTTGAGTCCTCATCTAACTTTAGTATCAGATTAATGTTAGCCTCATAAAATGACTTTGTAAGTATTCTTTCTTCTTAAATTTTTTGGAAGGATGTGAGATGGATTGGTATTATTTCTTCTTACCTTTTTATTTTCATTTTATTTTATTATTTTTTAAATATAAGATCTTGCTCTGTTTCCCAGGCTGGAGTGCAGTGGCATGATTATAGCTTACTGCAGCCTCAAACTTGTGGGCCCAAATGGTCCGTCTGCCTCAGCCTCCTGAATAGCTAGAACTATAGGTGTATGCCAGCATGCTCAGTGAATTTTAATAAAATGTTTTTTTTATTTTGTTTTGTTTTAGACATGCAAAAAACCCAAAAACAACAACAACAACAAAAAAAACAAACAAAAAAAAACAGGCTTTGCTAAAAATTGCTATGTTGTCACGCTGGTCTCAAACTTGTGGCCTCAAGCAATGCTCCCATCTCTGCCTCCCCGAGTGCGAGATTAAAGGCATGAGTCACAAGCCATTGTACCTGGCCAGTTTTTCTTTAAATGCTTAGTAGGATTAAGCAGTGGTCATCAGATTCTGGGATTCTTTTTGATATGAGACTTTTTATTATTGATTCAATATGTTTGCTCATTATTGGGTTGTTCAGATTTTCTATTTTTTCATGATTTAGTCTTAATAAATGTATATGTCTAGGAATGTATTCATTCTTTTCTAGGTTATCCAATTTCTTGGTGTATAATTGTTCACAGTAGTCTGTTTTGATCATTTGTATTTCTGTTATACAATTTGTAATATCTCCTATTTCATTTATTTTATTTGAATCTTTTTTCTTAGTCTAACTAAAGGGGTGTCAATTTTGTCTCTTCAAAATCAACTCTTACTGATCTTTTGTATTGTTTTCCTAGTCTTTCATTTATTTCTACTCTAATATTTATTATTTTCTTAACTTTGAGCTTAGTTTGCTCTTCTTTGCCTAGTTCCTTGAAGTGTAATGGTAGGTTGTTCATTTGAGATTTTTCTTCTTTTGTGGTCTAGGTGTTTTTCCTCCAGAATATGTTAGCTGCATCCCATAAGTTTTAGTATGTTGTGTTTCATTTTTATTTGTCTCAAGATATTTTTAAAATTTCCCTTTTAATTTCTTCTTTAATCCATTGAATGCTCAGGAACATGTTTGATTTCCATGTATTTGTGAATTTTCTGAAATTTCTTCTGTTATTGATTTCTAGTTTTGTATGGCTAGAAAAGGCACTCAATATGATTTCAATCTTCTTAAAGTTGTTAAGACTTGATTTGTGGCCTAAAATATGATTTGTTATGGACAATGTTCTGTGTGCACTTGAGAAGAGTGTGTAAGCTGCTGCTATTGGATGGAATCTTTTGTATGTCTGTTACGTCCATTTGGTCTAATAGGTAGTTTAAATTCAGTGTTTCCTTATTGATTTTCTGTCTTGATCTGTTCATTGCTGAAAGTGGAGTTTTGCAGTCTTCTGCTATTATTCTCTTGTAATTTATTCCTCTCTTTAGATCTATTAATATTTGCCTTATATATTTAGGTATGCTGATGTTGAGTACATATATGTGTATATATATTTATAATTGTTATAGCTCTTGATGAATTGACCCCTTTATCATTATATAGTGACATTCTTTATCTCATTTTACAGTTTGGCTTTAAAGTCTGTTTTATCTGATACAAGTTTAGCTACTCCTGCTCTTTTGGTTTCCATTTGGCTGGACTATCTTTTTCCATCTCTTTACTTTCAGTCTATGTGTGTCCTTACAAGTGAGATGAGTCTCTTGTAGGCCACATATAGTTGGTTTTAAAAAAATCTATCCAGCCACTTTATGTATTTTATTTTATTTTATTTTATTTATTTATTTTTTTTTTTTTTGAGACGGAGTCTCGCTCTGTCACCCAGGCTGGAGTGCAGTGGCCGGATCTCAGCTCACTGCAAGCTCCGCCACCTGGGTTTACGCCATTCTCCGGCCTCAGCCTCCCGAGTAGCTGGGACTACAGGCGCCCGCCACCTCGCCCGGCTAGTTTTTTTTGTATTTCTTAATAGAGACGGGGTTTCACCGTGTTAGCCAGGATGGTCTCGATCTCCTGACCTCGTGATCCGCCCGTCTCGGCCTCCCAAAGTGCTGGGATTACAGGCTTGAGCCACCGCGCCCGGCCCACTTTATGTATTTTAATTAGATTATGAGATCTGGGATTGAATTCATTTTTAGCAAAGCCTGTTTTCTTTTTATTATGGTACTCTTAGTTGTTTTAGGACTTCTACCTTCTAATATTTATGGATCATTATTCTGCTCTTTGAGACATCTTTTACATGAGTTGCTTTTCCTGAGATACTCTAATCCTTAAGCCTTAGAGAAGCCTTACTTTAGATCAGTGCCTGGATCCTTAATGCCTAAAGACCTTCATTGGTCATTTTGAACTGCTCCTTATCTATTGCTTCCCAACCAGAATCATTGCCTGGCTTCTCCTAGAGAAATATCTTCATTGACCATAAGTACAGTTTTCACTGTGCTTGCACTTGTCACTGAACATTCTCACCCCTTGACATGAATGTAATGTTTAATATGAAGAATATATTTTAACATCATAGCTCTCTGTTGATATAGTCTTGTTCTGACCTCCTTTCTAAGCTCTTAGAAAATAAAATCTCTTTAACAGTACTCTGTAAGGACAGTGGGAGGTGGGCAAGGTATGTAAACTATCTGCCCTCCTTATGTTTCTATAAAAGGGGACCTTTTGCTAAGACATCTGCTGTCTCAGCATTTCTGGGATGAAAGAATGCACCCTTTTCCCATGGTCTTCCCTCCTTCTTTTGGCAGGAGAGTGCCACCTTTTTGGCCTCTTCCATGTGCAAGCCAGTAGGGTTAGTTTGCCACAAAGAGCAGAACAGTCAGACAAGTGTATGTTCTGATTTTCCTTATCTCTTCCTCAGGTTGGGTGGTAGTGGTGTTAGTATGCTTCTGATGAGTCGAAGTCACATGGAGCGTGCCCCACTAATCATCTTAAATCTTGGGAGGAGACCACTATCCAGGTCAGCTTCCTGCTATATCTGGTGAAGAAGTCCCCAGGGGTGGCTCTGAAAGACTGAAAATAATTAATTATCCTCCTCCTTCCATAACTCCTGGGATCTAAAGTATTCCCTCCAGGGGTTTTACTCTCCCCTCACCATGACATAATCCGTGCTTCCCATTCTAGTAGTGCTGACTTCACCTTTTCCACAATCATCTCCTACCTACAAGTAGGTCATGTGTCTGAAGTGGCCAGGTACAAGAAGGACATGGTATTTTTGTAAAATTTATAAAGGACTTATTTTATCCTCTTCCCTTGCTCCTCATGGACCACTGGAGAGGGACTTGATGAGTAGTGTACTAATTCAAGAAGTCATCTCACATCCAACCTAAATCTTTTTGATCTAGAACTGTTTCAACCCAGTAACAGAATCTAGGAGGCTTAACCTGAATCAAGTTTGAATTCTTTAGGATCCCTTTCAGCCAGGCTACCACGCACAGGGTATATCACATGGGCTGGCCTAGGTTATTGTTAGGGGAAAGAAAGAAGCATTATGCCCCAGAATGGTCAAAAGAAATTCCAAATTTCAAATAGGCCTATATAACACACACATTCCTTTTATTCTTGATCATTAATAAGGAGGTATGTGAAAGGAGATAAGCCCCTTTGAGAGGTGACTGCTTTCAGTGAGCAAAGGAGGAGACGAAAGAGAGTAAGAAATCATTTTGAGCTGATTTTTTTTGGCTTATCCATTTATTCATCACAGCACACATTGGAGACAGGCCTTATTGTCTCCCAGATGTGGAAGAGAAACTAAGACCTATTTGTGCAAGTCAATTATTCAAGGTCATTAAGATGGAGTCATGATGTGAACCCAGGTTTGCCTGACTCTAAGGCTCCCAAATGGTCTGCTGTTCTACAGTGCTTTCCCAACCTGCTCCACCCATCTTATTTATTTATTTATTTTTAAGTTCTAGGGTACATGTGCACAACATGCAGGTTTGTTACATATGTATACATGTGCCATGTTGGTGTGCTGCACCCATTAACTCGTCATTTACATTAGGTATATCTCCTAAAGCTATCCCTCCCCCCTCCCCCCACCTCATGACAGGCCCCGGTGTGTGATGTTCCCCTTCCTGTGTCCAAGTGATCTCATTGTTCAATTCCCACCTATGAGTGAGAACATGCGGTGTTTGGTTTTCTGTTCTTGTGATAGTTTGCTGAGAATGATGGTTTCCAGCTGTATCCATGTCCCTACAAAGGACACGAACTCATCTTTTTTAATGGCTGCATAGTATTCCATGGTGTATATGTGCCACATTTCTTAATCCAGTCTGTCATTGATGAACATTTGGGTTGGTTCCAAGTCTTTGCTATTGTGAATGGGGCCACATTAAACATATGTGTGCATGTGTCTTTATAGCAGCATGATTTATAATCCTTTGGGTATATACCCGGTAATGGGATGGCTGGGTCAAATGGTATTTCTAGTTATAGATTCTTGAGGAATCGCTACACTGTCTTCCACAATGGTTGAACTAGTTTACAATCCTACCAACGGTGTAAAAGTATTCCTATTTCTCTACATCCTCTCCAGTACCTGTCGTTTCCTGACTTTTTAATGCTCGCCAATCTAACTGGTGTGAGATGGTATCTCATTGTGGTTTTGATTTGCATTTCTCTGATGGCCAGTGATGATGAGCATTTTTTCATGTGTCTGTTGGCTGCATAAATGTCTTCATTTGAGAAGTGTCTGTTCATATCCTTTGCCCACTTTTTGATGGGGTGGTTTGTTTTTTTCTTGTATGTTTGTTTGAGTTCTTCGTAGGTTCTGGATATTAGCCCTTTGTCAGATGAGTAGATTGCAAAATTTTTCTCCCATTCTGTAGGTTGCCTGTTCACTCTGATGGTAGTTTCTTTTGCTGTGCAGAAGCTCTTTAGTTTAATTAGATCCCATTTGTCAATTTTGGCTTTTGTTGCCATTGCTTTTGGTGTTTTAGACATGAAGTCCTTGCCCATGCCTATGTCCTGAATGGTATTGCCTAGGTTTTCTTCTAAGGTTTTTATGGTTTTAGGTCTTATGTTTAAGTCTCTAATCCATCTTGAATTAATTTTTGTATAAGGTGTAAGGAAGGCATCCAATTTCAGCTTTCTACATATGGCTAGCCAGTTTTCCCAACACCATTTATTAAATAGGGAATCCTTTCCCCATTTCTTGTTTTTGTTAGGTTTGTCAAAGATCAGATGGTTGTAGATGTGTGGTATTATTTCTGAGGGCTCTGTTCCGTTCCATTGGTCTATATCTCTGTTTTGGTACCAGTACCATGCTGTTTTGGTTACTGTAGCCTTGTAGTATAGTTTGAAGTCAGGTAGCATGATGCCTCCAGCTTTGTTCTTTTGGCTCACGATTGTCTTGGCAATGCGGGCTCTTTTTTGGTTCCATATGAACTTTAAAGCAGTTTTTTCCAATTCTGTGAAGAAAGTCATTGGTAGCTTAATGGGGATGGCATTGAATCTATAAATTACCTTGGGCAGATGGCCATTTTCACGATATTGATTCTTCCTATCCAAGAGCATGGAATGTTCTTCCATTTGTTTGTGTCCTCTTTTATTTCATTGAGCAGTGGTTTGTAGTTCTCCTTGAAGAGGTCCTTCACACCTCTTGTAAGTTGGATCCTAGGTATTTTATTCTGTTTGAAGCAATTGTGAATGGGAGTTCACTCATGATTTGGCTCTTTGTTTGTCTGTTATTGGTGTATAAGAATGCTTGTGATTTTTGCACACTGAGTTTGTATCCTGAGACTTTGCTGAAGTTGCTTATCAGCTTAAGGAGATTTTGAGCTGAGATGATGGGGTTTTCTAAATATACAATCATGTCATCTGTAAACAGGGACAATCTGACTTCCTCTTTTCCTAATTGAATACCCTTTATTTCTCTCTCCTGCCTGATTGCCCTGGCCAGAACTTCCAACACTATGTTGAATAAGAGTGGTGAGAGAGGGCATCCCTGTCTTGTGCCAGTTTTCAAAGGGAATGCTTCCAGTTTTTGCCCATTCAGTCTGATATTGGCTGTGGGTTTGTCATAAATAGCTCTTATTATTTTGAGATACGTTCCATCAATACTGAATTTATTGAGAATTTTTAGCATGAAGGGCTGTTGAATTTTGTCAAAGACTTTTTCTGCATCTATTGAGATAATCATGTGGTTTTTGTCTTTGATTCTGTTTATGTGCTGGATTACATTTATTGATTTGCGTATGTTGAACCAGCCTTGCATCCCAGGGATGAAGCCCACTTGATCATGGTGGATAAGCTTTTTGATGTGCTGCTGGATTGGGTTTGAAGATCAAATGAATGAAATGAAGCGAGAAGAGAAGTTTAGAGAAGAAAGAGTAAAAAGAAATGAACAAAGCCTCCAAGAAATATGGGACTATGTGAAAAGACCAAATCTACGTCTGATTGGTGTACCTGAAAATGACAGAGAGAATGGAACCAAGTTGGAAAACACTTCCCCAACCTAGCAAAGCAGGCCAACATTCAAATTCAGGAAATAGAGAGAATGCCACAAAGATACTCCTCGAGAAGAGCAACTCCAAGACACATAATTGTCAGACTCAACAAAGTTGAAATGAAGGAAAAAATGTTAACAGCAGCCAGAGAGAAAAGTTGAGTTACCCACAAAGGGGAGCCCATCAGACTAACAGCGGATCTCTAGGCAGAAAATCTACAAGCCAGAAGATAGTGGGGGAAATATTCAACATTCTTTTTTTTTTCAGCATTCTTAAAGAAAAGAATTTTCAACCCAGGATTTCATATCCAGCCAAACTAAGTTTCATAAGTGAAGGAGAAATAAAATCCTTTACAGACAAGCAAATGCTGAGAGATTTTGTCACCACCTGCCCTACAAGAGCTCCTGAAGGGAGCACTAAACATGGAAAGGAACAACTGGTACCAGCCAATGCAAAACATGCCAAAATTTAAAGACCATAGATGCTAGGAAGAAACTGCATCAACTAACGAGCAAATAACCACCTAACATCATAATGACAGGATCAAATTCACACATAACAATATTAACCTTAAATGTAAATGGGCTAAATGCTCCAATTAAAAGACACAGACTGGCAAATTGGATAAAGAGTCAAGACCCATCAGTTTGCTGTATTCAGGAGACCCATCTCACGTGTGGAGACACACATAGGCTCAAAATAAAGAGATGAAGGAAGATCTACCAAGCAAATGGAAAACAACAAAAGGCAGGAATCCTAGTCTCTGATAAAACAGACTTTAAACCAACAAAGATCAAAAGAGACAAAGAAGGCCATTACATAATGGTAAAGGGATCAATTCAACAAGAAGAGCTAACTATCCTAAATATATATGCACCCAATAGAGGAGCACCCAGATTCATAAAGCAAGTCCTTAGAAACTTACAAAGAGACTTAGACTCCCACACAATAATAATGGGAGACTTTAACACCCCACTGTCAACATTAGACAGTTCAACGAGACGGAAAGTTAACAAGGATATTGAGGAATTGAACTCAGCTCTGCACCAAGCGGACCTAATAGACATCTACAGAACTCTCCACCCCAAATCAATGGAATATACATTCTTCTCAGCACCACATCGCATTTATTCCAAAACTGACCACATAGTTGGAAGAAAAGCACATGTCAGCAAATGTAAAAGAACAGAAATTATAACGAACTGTCTCTCAGACCACAGTGCAATCAAACTGAGAACTCAGGATTAAGAAACTCACTCAAAACTGCACAACTACATGGAAACTGAACAACCTGCTCCTGAATGACTACTGGGTACATATCGAAATGAAGGCAGAAATAAAGATGTTATTTGAAATCAATGAGAACAAAGATACAACATACCAGAATCTCTGGGACACATTTAAAGCAGTGTGTAGAGGGAAATTTATAGCACTAAATGCCCACAAGAGAAAGCAGGAAATATCTAAAATTGACACCCTAACATCACAATTAAAAGAACTAGAGAAGCAAGAGCAAACACATTCAAAAGCTAGCAGAAGGCAAGAAATAACTAAGAATCAAAACTGATCCCTCCAAAATGGATTTTCTCCCCAGAAAAATGCACAAGACTTTGAATCACTTAAGAAATATGAAGATCTATAACAAATGAACAGTTGATGTAGAGCAGGACAGCATTTACTTCTGGATATATAAGGAACTTAAGAACTTATTCTTGTGGAAAATCACAATGATTTTCAGAATATTTCACCAAACAGATGGTGGCAAATAGTTTGGCAACACATATATAGAAAGATGATTTATGCTACACATAAATGAAAGGCAAACACAAACACAATTGATGTGTTTTCTTATATTACAATAATTTACACTATACCGATAACCACATGGAAAAATTCACAATTATAAAGAGTGAATTTTTATAATTTTATAATTATATAATTTTATAATTATAATTATAATTCACTATATAGTGGATTATAAATAGTTCTATTAATTATAATGTTCTATTATAATAGAACATTATAATCTATAAAAACTAAAAGCTGGAACAGTAAAAAACTATTTGAAACAGTCTTTTTACAACCACTATTTGCATAATTTCCAGTAAAGACTTAAAAGCTGTGTTAGTCTGTTCTCACACTGCTATAAAGAACTACCTGAGACTGATAACTTGTAAAGAAAAGCGGTTTAATTGACTCACAGTTCCACAGGCTGTACAGGAGGTATGGCTGGAGAAGCCTCAGGAAACTCATAATCATGGCGAAAGGTCGAGGAGAAGCCAGCACATCTTACCTGGTGTGAGCAGGAGGAAGAGAGAGAGAATGGGGAAGTGCTACACACTTTCAAACAACCAGATCTTGTGAGAACTCACTCAGTATCGTGAGAACAGCAAGGGGATATCTGCCTCCATGATCCAATCACCTCCTACCAGGTCCCTCCCCCAACATTAGGGATTACAATTCAACATGAGATTTGGATGAGGACACAGAGCCAAATCATATCAGAAGCCTAATACATGTATGCGTATCTTTTATGGATTAAAATATTGTACATTTAAAATTATATTTTAATATTGTGGCATAAAAAATATAAATTAAAATATTATACATTTAAAATTATATTTTAATATTGTGGCATGAAAAATATAAACACCAGTGCAGTATGTTTATGCTTAGTCAAAGTTAACTAGTTTAGGGTTTTAGAAACTTTTCCAGGTAAAATAGAGTCAAGTATACTCGAGATCACCATCCTACAGATTCCTATTTATCAAACCTGGCAATCTCAGTGAACTGTGATTGCACCACTTCACTCTAGCCTGGGCAACAGGCTAAAAAAAACCCAAAACCAAACCAAACAAACAAAAACCCACACCTGGCTATCTACTTCAATTTGTCAATGACCCTCAGACCTTTCTTTGAACTTGACAACATCACTCCCAACCTTAGTTTTTACACTGAAAGAGAGATGAATAGTAATGTGAAGCATAAAACAAAAATGAAACCTGCATCTTTAGAATGTAATTTTTGTGCTTTAGAGTTTTCCTTTGCCTATTGGTTCCTAAATATAGACTCCGCATTTCAGTTCCAAGAACTGACTTAGAAAAATATAGAATGTTTTAATGTTTGTTTTAGATGTGATCTTTCTCATAAGCCTTAGAAAAGGAGCAAAAAGAGACATAAACCTCAAGCTGTATCTATAGCAATATCAGTCAATATGACTTTTTTTTTTTTTTTTTAATTGAGAGGGAGTCTCCCTCTGTCACCCAGGCTGGAGTGCAGGGGCGTGATCTCAGCTCCCTGCAACATCTGCCTCCTGGGTTCAAGTGATTCTCTGGCCTCAGCTCCTGAGTAGCTGGGATTACAGGTATGTGCCACCACTATTTTTAGTAGAGATGGGTTTTCACCATGTTGCCCAGGCTGGTCTCGAAGGCTGACCTCAAGTGAACTGCCTGCCTTGGCCTCTCAAAGGGCTGGGATTACAGGTGTGGGCCACCACACCCAGCCCAGCCAATATGGTATTATTTTTACTAACAAATTATCCAACTTGATTATACAAAAAGTGTATACATACGAAATACATACTACATACAAAACAAAATACATAGAGACAACAAATGAAAACTTTATACAAAATACTCGATTCCATCAGTATTTAACTTTGTATTGTTTTGGCTGGAAGACTCTTCTCTGTGTATTCTTTTCTGATGTTAAGGAATAGTCACATCTATGTAGCATAGCTCATGCCTGTAATCTCAGCACTTTGGGAAGCCAAGGGGGGTGAATCACCTGAGGTCAGGGTTCAAGACCAGCCTGGCAGACATGGTGAAACCCCTGTGTCTAGTAAAAATACAAAAATTAGCCGGGCATGGTGGCAGGTGCGCCTGTAATCCCAGCTACTCGGGAGGCTGAGGCAGGAGAATTGCTAGAACCCAGAATGTGGAGGTTGCAGTGAGCTGAGGTGGCAGTGAGCTGAGGTGGCACCATTGCACTCCAGCCTTGGTGACAGAGCGAGACTCCATCTCAAAAAGAAAAAAAAAAAAAGAAAAAAGAAAAAGAAAAATAGGAATGAATGTGTGTGTGTGTGGGAGGCTAGTGACACAGCTAAAATACACATATGTATACAATTTAGCAGTGTCATATTATCTGAGTTAATTTCTTTTGCTTGTTTACATTTACCAGTAAGTGGTCCAGAATACAAAATATGGTAACAGAGAACTCAATTTTATACTTACTCCTTGGTGCAGTTACCAGAAATAAAAACTTGCATCCTAGGAATAGGGAGGTATGAAAAAAACCTTTTTTTTTTTTTTTAACTTGGAGATAACACATTGAATAGCTGTCAAAATTCAAATTGACTAGTTTTGAAAAACTTGAGAAGTGTGTTCAAATGAATAAAAAAAAAAAAGAAACCCATAGTTGCCTAAGAGTCTTAAAAATTAGAAATTTAATACTCTCATCAGTACACCACCATTCTGGAATCAGAACTGGTCTGCTTTTTTTGTGTGCCTATACTTCTGGACTGTGAACTTCACACATGTTTCTCAGTTCTTCCCACCACTTAGGTGGGACACGATGGCTGGAGTGGACTAGATTTGGGTATGTCTCTTCTTCCACATGGGAGGCGGAGCTGGCTGGAATTGGATGTTTCTCTTCCCACAGGTCTGTTAAGCTCTGTTAAATAGTTTCTCCTGAGGGGTGGACCTTATTCATCACTGAGTGCTCTGGCGTCTTTAAAAATGGTTCCTTTCCCCTTCTTCCTGCAGGAGGTATGAGGAGATTCTTCTCCAGTATTCACTGTGAGAAACTGGTCCTGCTCCTGGAGGCAAATTCACAAAAGCACGGAGGCCCTGATGCGGAGTCCCCCCAGTTTTTAATCTCTGAGGCTTGTTGGCTCTAGGCCTCCAGCCATTCATCGGTGATGTTTAGGTTTCCCTACCTTGGCACTGCTTTCCATGGAGGTTTGTGCTTAGGGGTTTCTGCTCCGGCAAGTCACAGTTCTGTGCATTTGCCTGCTGGTCTTTCCAGTTTTGGGGGCAGTGGTTTGCCTTGTGACCCCACCTCTCTGATGGGTCTCAGAAAAGCTGTTGATTTTTTAGTTTAAGTTGTTTTTACTTGTTAAGACAGAATGGCAACTTGCAGCTAGATTGAAAACCAGATGTCTTCTAATAACTCATTTTTTAAATTCACAGATTTGGACTACTTCCTTTATCGTAATCTAAATAGAATAGTTTTTAGTGATCTTCAAGGATATTATATGTGGAATCAGTTGCAAGTTTATATTCTACAAATGTATGCCGAATATTTTACCATCTTTGAATTTTCACTCTTCTTCTTTCTCGTAATATCAGTCATACCACACTGTCAGGTCTCCCTATGTAGTGTCCCTCACATTTCATTTCATTGGCTTTACTCTGACTCCAGTCTCTTACGGAAGAAAGTCAATATTTCTGAACCCAGCATTCAAGGCCCTTTGGATTGGGCCCTGTGGCAATGATACTCAGCTATTCTCTCTCGGTTCAGCCTTCACTCTATACTCCACCCTGTGAGGATGGGCTGCAGCTCTGCAGGCTGCATTTCTCCTCTGTCAGTGCAATCCCTGTGAGCTCTGTCAATGGGGAAGCTACAGGGAGATTGCAGACCTGGAGGAGGAGAAGGGACTTGCTGCTTCCTGTCTCCTTCTGGTTCTTCTGAGTGTAGCTCCAGCTTCATTTCTTCACCCTGGCAGCTGCAGTTTCTTCCTGTAGCAGCAACTGAATCCAATATGCCAATTTTCCCAAACTTGCAGAGCCAGCCTGACTGAACCTTCTTAGAGACAACAGCCCCTTCTGGGTTCCAGGTATATGGGCTGTTACATTTTTAAAAATTTTAAAAATCCTTCTTCACCTTTTCTGCCAGCCCTAGAAATGATAGCTGTTTCCTACAGTTGCTACCTCCATGATACCTTAGAATTTTCTTTTTACCTTTTCAGGTACTTAGTTAACAACATTATACTTATTAATAGTTAACAATTCATTATATTAATTTTCTCTGTTGAAATAATTGGTGTGGTGTCTGTCTCTTGATTATGGCCTCACTGACACAGGCACCAGACCACTGCCACAATTGTAAATGATTTCCCAGATCAGATCCTCTGCTTCAATGAGAAAAGTCTATTCTTTCCACGTGCCCCTAAGTGGGCTTTTCCCTTTCCCAACTTTGAAAAACTTGCTTATATCACCCCTGACCTACAAAAGCTATCCAACTTCTGCCAATCTAAATCTTGTCTTCCAAAGTCCAGGTAAAACCCCAGGCTTTTTTTTTTTTTTCTTTTTTCTTTTAAGTTCCAGGATACATGTGCAGAATGTGCAGGTTTGTTACATGGGTATACATGTGCCATGGTGGTTTGCTGCACCTATCAACCTGTCATCTAGGTTTTAAGCCCCACATGCATTAGGTATTTGTCCTAATGCTCTCCCTCCCCTAGGCTCCCACCCCTTGATAGGCCCTGGTGTGTGATGCTCCCATCCCTGTGTCCATGTGTTCTCATTGTTCAACTACCACTTATGAGTAAGAACATGTGGTGTTTGGTTTTCTGTTCCTGTGTTAGTTTGCTGAGAATGATGCCTTGCTTCATCCATGTCCCTGCAAAGGACATGATCTCATTCTTTTTTATGGCTGCATAGTATTCCATGGTGTATATGTGCCACATTTTCTTTATCCAGTCTATCATTGATGGGCATTTGGGTTGGTTCCCAGTCTTTGCTATTGTGAATAGTGCTGCATTAAACATATGTGTGCATGTATCTTTGTAGTAGAATGATTTATAATCCTTTGGGTATATACCCAGTAATGGGATTGCTGAAAACCCACAGTCTTTTCTGCAGCTGTCCCTGACCATTCCCAGTACACAATTATTTCTTCCTTGCCAAGGAGACTCATTTGATGCTTAGTCCCACACAGACAGCCTTCCTCATGCCCACCCCCTCATTATGTTAGAGATACGCTGTACTCCATTGGTTTGTTGGTAAGTCAGTTGCTGAGCAAGTGCATTTTCCTATAGGAATAATGTTAGACATGGTGGTTAAGGCAATGCCAAAATGGTACACATTTCTAGGCTGTTCCATATAAGCCCATTTAACTCACAGTGGAACTGAATTGTAAAGATTCAGGACTAGAACCTAACAATAATATGTAATGTTGTTATTATTTTTTTGAGAGATTTGACACAGGATCCCATCTCATTATAGTGCCCTGCCATGAGAATAGGGCATCTTTCCTTTGATGAGCACTCAGCAGCTGTGACTACAGCTCCCATCAGATCTGCTTGGGAAAGGAAAGCTGAAAGCCCTGGTGGGCAGGGGCTGCTTGGATGCTCATTTATTTGAGTCTTGCTGTCAGGGACTGCCTGGACCACCTAAAGGTCAGCAACTTTCTATGTGATATTCCTTTCTCCTAAGCCTGCTAGAAGGGCAGGACTGTACCTTATATTTTAGTTCTTACACTGTGCTTAGCACAGCACCTTGAGCATAATAGGCCTAGTTTTCCCCAAATATGCCTCCTGCTGCTGCACAGCCATTTTGTCTCTAGGTAACTTTTTTTTTTTTCCCCAGCTACTTAAAAAAGTTCCTCCTCTGTTTTCATTTTGTTTTCCTTCAGGATATATCAGTAGAGGTATCTGGATAGGAGAATCTAGTTCCGAGGTAAGAACAGTCTCCTACCGAACATGCAGTTAAACTCATTTTCTCTACAGTTAACATCATTACAACTGGGATTTGAATGGACACTTAAACCCAAAACTTTCTGAGGGAGTTAAAATAATACGAATTGGGTTTACCTGCAGGCTCAGTAGGCAGGTTATTGGGAGTGGAAGAGGGGAAACAGGGCTGGAGTTGCCCTCCGCTGGAATGTCCTTCTCCCAATCTGATACCTATTGGTCAATTTAATGGTATCACAGAAGCATAATGGCTTAGGAATCAGTCAGACCTGCATTCCAAATGCAATTCCATAACTTTTTGATGTGAAACATTAGGTAAGTTACTTAATTGTTTATTACTTTCCTCATTTATAACATGGTGATAATAATTCATGGAGTTATTTTGAGGAACGAAAACATAACATGTAAGGTATCTGGTATATAGTCTGGCATATAGTAGATATTTCAGGCATTCAGTAAGTGTTAGTTCTTTTTCCCTTTCTTGAGTACTTTGAGTTTAAAAAGGCATATCTACTGCTACGAGAACTGTGAGCCATGGCCTGAAAAGAAGACAAAATAATACAATATGAGGTTTTGAGGATATATATACAGTGTTCTTTCTATTCTTTGTTCCTCTACCTGCCTTTATTTTCAGAATTCTAAACTTTAGTAATAACTGATAAGAAGGCTAGCATTAATTCATAAAAAGCTATAATGCTATTTTTTGTGTAGGTATATTAAATATACTTTATGTAGTCTCAAAATCATTCCTGTCTGAAATAATATTTGCCAAATGAAAAGAATGCAATAACTTTTGAACAAAAATGGTCTTTGTCTTTCTTCCTAAGTAGAGTGCTCATTTAAATATATTTATCTGAAACTAGTTCTTAAATTACTTTTTAAAAATTAAAGCTAGCACTGGTGAGGTTGCAGAGAAAAAGGGACACTTATACACTATTAGTGAGAGTGGAAATTAGTTCAACCATTGTGGAAAACGGTGAGGTGATTCCTGAAAGACCTAAAATCAGAATTACTATTTGACCCAGCAGTCCCATTATTGGGTATATACCCAAAGGAATATAAATCATTCTGTTATAAAGACACAGTCATACATTTGTTCATTGCAGCACTATTCACAATAGCAAAGACAGACATGGAATCAACCTAAATGCCCATCAATGATAGACTGGATAAAGAAAATGTGGTACATATACACCAGGGAATACTACACAGCTGTAAAAAAGAACAAGATCTTGTCCTTTGCAGCAACATGGATAGAGCTGGAGGTCACTATCCTAAACTAAGTAATGCAGAAACAGGAAACCAAATACCGCATGTTCTCACTAACAAGCGGGAGCTAAATGATGAGAAGACATGGACACATAGAGGGAACAACACACACTGGGGCCTAAGAAGGTAGAGGGTGGGAGGAGGGAGAGGTTCAGGAAAAATAACTAATGGGTATTAGGTTTAAGACCTACTTGACAAAATAATCTGTACAACAAACCCCCACGACACGAGTTTGCCTATATAACAAACATGCACATGTACTCCTGAACTTAAAAGTTTAAAAAAATTCATAATATTTTGATAGTTTGCAATACTTTGCTGGCCTGAGGAGCAGTTCTCAGGTGGTAAAACTGCTGATGTTGATTCTACTTAAAAGGACAGTTCTTTGACACTATTAATGAAAGCTCTTGTATATCCACTTTACCAGAGGCTTGTCATAGCCAATAGTTAATAACTACAATTTGTGCATTCATGTGTATAGAGGGATTCTTGAAATATTTAATAAATTGTTAGATTGAAGATCAAAAATAAAATTAAAGTTAGCATTATTTAATAAATCAGTTTTTAATCATAACATTATTTTATCCTATAGAAGCAGATAATGTTTAGGCCATTTTAATGTAATGTAAATATATATGTATATCTAATTTATTTTTTCTGTGTAGATGTACTTTATTTTTATAAGTTATAGATATACATACTCTATAGTTTAATTTAATAGATAAGACTTGCTTTAGGCCTTGCAGGTACAAAATACTCCCCATAAATTCTACTTACAGATTAGTTTGGGTTACACTGGCTATTTTAAAATACAAATGCCCTGCTGGACAGTAAATCCCATTTACCTTTTCTATTTTTATTTTTTTAGACTTTTATTTTAGGTTCTGGGGTACACGTGTGGGTTTGTTATACAGGTAAATTGCCTGTCGTGGGGGTTTGGTGTACAGATTATTTCATCACTCAGATGTTGAGTATAGGACCCAGTAGGTAGTTTATCTATCCTCTCCCTCCTCCCAACCTGCACCCTCAAGTAGGTCCTGGTATCTATTGTTCCTTTCTTTGTGTCCATGTGTACTCAGTGTTTAGCTTTCACTTATAAGTGAGAACATGTAGTATTTGATTTTGTTTCTGCATTAGCTAACTTAGGATAATGACCTGTGGCTCCATCCATATTGCTGCAAAGGACAAGATCTCATTCCTTTTTGTGGTGGTGTAGTATTCCATAGTGCATATGTACCACATTTGGTTTATCCAATCTATCACTGATGGGTATCTAGGTTGATTCCATGTATTTGCTATTGTGAATAGTGCTGCAATGAACATACACATACATGTATCTTTATGGAAGAATGATTTATATTCCTTTGGGTGTATACTCAATAATGGGATTGCTGGGTTGAATGGTAGATCTGTCTTAAGTTCTTTGTGAAATTGCCAAACTGCTTTCCACAGTGGCTGAAGTAATTACATTCCCACCAGCAATGTAGAAGCATTCCCTTTTTTCTGCAGGCTCACTATCATCTGTTACGTTTTGACTTTTTAATAATAATTATTCTGACTGATGGGAGGTGGTATTTTGTTATGGTTTTGATTTGCATTTTTCTAATATTTAGTAATGTTGAGTATTTTTTCATATGCTTGTTGGCTGGCGGTGCGTGTATCTTCTTTTGAAAAATGTCTGTTTATGTCCTTTGCCTTTTAATGGGGTTATTGGTTTTTTGCTTGTTAATTTAAGTTTCTTATAGATTGTGGACATTAGACCTTTGTCAGATGTATAGTTTGCAAATATTTTCTCCCATTCTGTAGGTTGTCTGTTTATTCTGTTGATAGTTTATTTTGCTGTGCAGAAGCTTTTTAGTTTAATTAGATCCCATTTGCCAATTTTTGTTTTTGTTGCAATTGCTTTTGGCATCTTGGTCATGAAATCTTTGCCAGGGCCTATGTCCAGAATGGTATTTCTTAGGTTATCTTCCAGGGTTTTTACAGTTTTAGGTTTTACATTTATGTCTTTAATACAAGCTGAGTTGATTTTTGTATATGGTGAAAGGAGGGGGTCCAGTTTCAATCTTCTGCATATGGCTAGCCAGTTATCCCAGAACCATTTATTGAATAGGGAGTCCTTTATCCGTTGATTATTTTTGTCAACTTTGTTGACAAAAACAAAGCTGGTTGTAGGTGAGTGGCTTTATTTTCGGGTTCTCTATTCTGTCTCATTGTTCTGTGTTTCTATTTTTGTGCCAGTACCATGCTGTTTTGGTTACTGTAGCATTGTAGTATAGTTTGAAGTTAGATAATGTGATACCTCTAGCCTTGTACTTTTTGCTTAGTCTTGCTTTGGATATCCAGGCTCTTTTTTGGTTCTGCATGAATTTTAGAATAGTTTTTGCTAATTCTGTGAAAAATGTCATTGGTTGTTTGATAGGAATAGCAGTGAGTCTGTAAATTGCTTTGGGCAGTATGGCCGTTTTAACAATATTGATTCTTCCTATCTGTCAGCTTGGAATGTTTTCCCATTCGTTTGTGTCATCTCTGATTTCTTTCAGCAGTGTTTTGTAATTCTCATGGTGGAGATCTTTCACCTCTTTGGTTAGTTGTATTCCTAGTCGCGTGTGTGTGTGTGTGTGTGTGTGTGTGTGTGTGGCTATTGTGATTGGGAGTTCATTCTTAATTTGGCTCTCCCCTTGGATGTTGAGAGATAGAAATGCTGATTTTTATACATTGATTTTATATCTTGAAACTTTGCAGAAATTGTTGATCAGTTCTAGGAGATTTAGGGCAGAGACTATGGGGCTTCCTAGGTGTAGGGAGGTAATTGAGGTCTACCCACATGCACACACTGGCAAAGTGGGGCTGTGGGCTCCACCTCAGCAAAGAGGTGGAAGTGGAGGCTGCAGCAGGGGGAGGCTGTGGGTGGGTGATTGCTCCTCAGTGGGGCTGGTGTGCTGGAGCTCTCCTAAGGTCAGGTGTGGTCTGCCAGTAAAGGAGCTATGATCATGGCCCTTGGAAGTCACCCTGGTTGGGCATCAGAGGCTGTGCTGCAAGTGGGTGCAGCAAGCTGGGGCCCCAGGAGAGGCCAGCAGACAGGGGTTTCTCAGATTGGACTGGGCCTCATCTCATGGGCAAGACCACTTTGCTCTGTTCAGGTCTGGCAGTCATTAAAGGCCAAGGCCACCTAAAGGAGCATGGAGGGTTTTGGGGAATGGGCATCCCCAGCCATGCTCCACTATAGCTGTTTCTATGCCAAACCCTCTGGGTGCCACGTAGACTGGAGTCCTGCCCCTACCACCTCTCTAAGCAGCTCTCCCTACCAGCTCAAGTGTCCATGGGAGTCGTGGGGTCTCCTGCAGCTAGGATTCTGGAGGTCCATGGTGAGAGCAGGCCACCCCTTGCCTGTTCAACTCACCCCTTTCTCAGGAAACACTATATTTTAAAACTCTTTGGTTTTTTTTTTCCCTCTAAATTATATAAGCTCGTAAGGCTTTCTTTCTTAATTTTAAATTTTATTTATTTAAATTGACAAGTGAAAATTGTGTGTATTTATGGTGTATAACAATGTTTTGATGTATGTATGCACTGCCGAACGGCGAAATCAAGCTATTTAACATATGCATAACCTCACTTTTTTGTAATGAGAAGACAAAATGTATTCTCTTAGCACTTTTCATATATGCAATTGTTATTAACTGTGGTCACTATGTTGTATAATAGATCTCTCGAACTTATTTCTCCAATCTAAATGAAATTCTGTATCCTCTGGCCAACATCTCCATCCACCCCCACACTAGTCTTTCATAACCACCATTCTGCTCTCTACTTCTATGAGGTCAGCTTTTTTAGAGTCCACATAGAAATGACATCATGTGGCTTTTGTCTTTCTCTGCCTGGCTTGTTGCACTTAACGTAATGTCCTCCAGGTTCATTCATGTTGTTACAAATGACAAAATTTTGTTCTTTTTAAAGGCTAAATAGTATCCCATGGTATATATACCACATTTTAAAAATTCATTAATCAGCTGATGGACACTTAAGTTGATTCCATATCTGGGCTATTGTCGGTAATGCTTCAATAAATGTGGGAGTGTGGATATCTCTTCCACATACTGATTTCATTCCCTTTGGATATATATCTAGTAGTGAGATTGCTGGATCCTGTGGTAGCTCTATTTTAATTTTCTGAGGAACTCTCCATACTGTTTTCCACAGTGGCTGTGCTAATTCACATTCTCACCAACAGTGTTCAAGGGTTCCCTTTTCTCCACATCCTTGCCCACACTTTTATCTTTTTTAAGGCTTTCAGTCCAGCAAATTTTAAAATGATACACACACCTACTATGAATACTAATAAAAAATGACAAAATTTCCAGAATACTTTACAGAAGAAAGTAAAAAACTAAATAACATGTTTTCATTGAAGCATTTTTTCCTAATATCCAAAGACTGGAAACCACACAAGTACAAGTGTCCACCAATAGGGGATTGACCATATAAACCTAGGTATTTAATATATCCACAAAATGAAATATGTGACAGCTGCAGCTGACAGTGAGGAATAGTACTAGATGGGGCCGAGAGAAGGAGTGTGTTTTCTTGTTGCATTTTGTGTGATAGATGCAGCTTAACGCCACTAGCAGCTTCACCTGGTTCTGGTAGGGCGGCTGGGCCAGCTGAAAGGCCTCTTTTATAGGCAGAAGCCTCTTCTTTCCCATGGCATGGGGGCTGGCCCTGCCCACGCTCCACTGCAGCTGGCCCGACCACCCCAAGGCCAAGGTCTTCATAGAGCCACCCTGGATGGCTACAGAGCACCCAGGTACCCACCTTGTTTTGAGGGATGTTACACTGATAGGAGGCATTCAGAAGTTTTCCTAAATGATTGAAATATTAGCACAACAATTCATTTCTGTTAACTCCCTAGAGCGTGTTCCAACTGACCTTTTGTAATAAGTTTTTTCCAAGTTTACAACTCCTGAGAAGGTAGAAGGATGATGAAATTTCAGAAGAAATTTTGAAATCTGTGAAATCTTAGCCTTTGGGAGCCAGTCTTTGGATACAACATTGTTACCTAAATGATATGCTGTAATCCTAAACCTCTTTTTCAGGAAGCCGGCTGGAAAAACATTCAGTGATGCAGTAGGCTGTGGAATTGCTGAAATGTAGCCTGAGTTTTGGGAAATATGTGATGTGTTAAAATAGCTGGGACCCCAGGGATGGTGATGCACCAGACCAGCTGTGAACCGACATTAATTCAAACCTCTCGACTCTGAGACACGTGGTTTCTCAATATGAACAATGTGGAAGACGGTAATTTTCTGCAAGCTCATTTTCGAAACCTGCTGTTTGTACATATTATTAGAGACTTATTTTTTTCACTTGTTTCAAGTGTATTCATAATTGCTCTTCGAAGCATTTTTATGATGGCTGCTTAAAAATTCTCATCAGATGATTCCAACGTCTGTGTCATCTCTGTTGATTGTCTTTTCTCATTCAAATTGAGATTTTCCTTGTTCTTGGTATGAGTGATTTTCATTTACATCTTGGACATTTTGGATATTATGTTATGAGACTCTGGATCTGATTTAAATCTCCTGATTTAGGGCTTCTCTGGTTTTACATCACCAAGGGGAAGGGACCTTGCCTGTAACTGCCAAGTGAGGGTGAAAGTCCAGCTCCCCCCAGCCTCTAGTGACACTTGTGGGGGTGTTTTGTTACTCCTGGGGTGGATGGGGGGCAGGCTCCACATCAGGCTTCTGCTGACCCTGCCTGGCTGGCGGGGGGTAGGGGCCTCTCATTACTGGTGTCTGCATGCCCTCCACTGACATTGAGGGAGACCACGGGCTCACTATCCCTGGGAGGTAGTGAAAGTCCTGGCTTCTCACTCAGCCTCTTCTGCCTCCACCCTACCAGGAAGAGGTGGGGCACCTGGGCCATTATGGGAATAGTATACTGCCATAATGTGACCTGCTCTTACCATTTTTAAAAAACTTTTCACACATACACAAAAGTAGAGAGACAAATATAATGAATTCCATATACTCATCATCCAGCTTCAACAATGATATTTTGCCAGTCTAGTTTCATCTGTCTCCCCCAAACTTGTCTTGCTCATATATTTTATAGCAAACCCTAGATATTACTTCATTTAGTAATACATACTTCATATGGTATTTTAAAAATAATAACTTCAATTCCATTATCATTTTTAGCAAATTAATTATTTCTGAATATCTTTTTTATCAGTCTTCATTCAAATTTTCATGATTATATAAAAACGCTCTTTTTTACAGTTGGTTTTTTACATTGCAGTTCTCACCTTAAAGACAAACAATCTAACATTCTCCTCTTGGTAGTTGTTGCCCATCTTTTTACTCCCTTTTATGATCAAATTCCATGAAGGAGACGTCTAAACTCACTGTCTGATTCCTCAACTCCCATTTTCTTTTTAACCCACTTTGATTTTGTCCCCATAAGTCCACTGGAACCGCTCGGTATCCCCAATGGCCCCCATGTTTTCAAACCCAGTGGTTCTTTTTAATATATACCAAAGTCTCAAGCAGTTGAGGAAGCTGATGTTTTCCTCCTGGAACACTTTCCTCACTTGGTTTCTGGGACATCATGTTCACATCCTTTTCTTAACTCACTTGCTACCTCTCCCCTTCCTGGTCTCTAATTTTTGGAATACTCTAGGAAGTACTTGGTTCTCTTTAGTATATGCATGTATTTCTTAGGTGATAACCAAACTTTCTGTGTTCATACTAACTTTTCATCTGTCCTCCAAGCTATAGGTCAAACTAACATATACATCATCTTCTCTTGGATGTCTAATAAGCATCTTAAACTTTACATCTTCAAATACTGACTCTAAATCAGACCGTGCTCCTCCCCAAGTCTTCCTCATTTCAGCAAATGGCATAACAATAGTAAAAGAAGAGAGTAATGAGTTGAGTTGGCATCATAAACTTGGGTTATCTGGGTAGGCCTCTCTGAAGAGGTAATATCTGAACTGAAGTTAGAATGACGAGAAGGATCTGGTTAAAAAAAAAAAAGAGAGAGAGAGAGACAGAGGAATCTGGGAATCATTCTTTATTTTCTTATCCCCACATCTGATCTATCAACAAATTCTTTTTGCTCCACCTTCAGAACAAATACGGAACCTGACTAGTCTTCATTACTTTCATTACTACTACCTTTTACTAAGTCACCATCTTTTTCACTTGGACACTGCAATCGTTTTTCAAGTGGTCTTCCACGAGGATGTAATCTCTTATCAGGACGGAGACATCTTTTATTTACTGATATACTCCCTGCACTTGCAACAAAACCTGGTGAATATTGATGCTCAGTAAATTATTATTGAATGCTTTCTCTACTTTTATCAGCCAGATAAGGTTCATGGTACCTTTCTGCTCAATATATATCCATTCAATGGTTTTATATCACAATTAAACCTAAAATCTGATTCTCACCTTACATGATCTGTCCCCTGCTATCGCCCCAACTCATCTTCATCTGCCTTTCTCCTTGCTCCCTCAACTCCAGCCACACTGGTTTCCTGGATGTACCTCAGACATGCCAAGCATGCTCCTATTTCATGGCCACACATAGCTTTTCCTTCCACCTGGGACATTGTTTCCCCAAATCTTCCCTGCTGGCTTCTTCTCCTAGTTTCTGCTCAAGTACTGCTTCTTTTGAGCACCTTTCCTGACAACATTATTTAGAGTGTCAACACATTACTCTCTTTCCTTTACTATGATTTTTTTTCTTCATAACCCTTGTAACCAAAGGACATTTATTAATTTACTTTTTATTGTCTATCAAATTCACTGGAATGTGAGATACATGAGATAACTCTTATGTAACTCTAGCTCAGTAATGTTGTTGAATGAAGATATGTATCAATCCCGCAATATAACCTTCTTGCCTTACAAGTGTGGGCATTGAGAACCTGAGAGGTAAGGTTGCTTGTTAGGTTGGTGGCTGAGCCGCAGCTCCACTGCTATCCTCTGGAGTCTCAGTCCAAATTAAATTTTACTACATGGCATTGCAATAAGGCCCTGAAAATTCTACTAGTTCCATTCCCTGCCCACTATAAATGCAGAGTTGCTGCATGTTTTTATTTCACATCTTTAACAATAGTGCAAGCTGGTTGGCACTTTTCAGGATTTCCCTAAGGGGAGAGGAGGAGCAGAACACCTCTGCTGGTTTCTCCTTTGAAACGGAGACTTTGCAACGTCAGCTGCCATGCCATTGTTGGACAACAATATGTGTCTCAGAGGCAAGGAAAATTTCCCACACTCGGTGCTTACCAGACGCCTGGCTGGTGAGCCCTGGTCTCCCCATTACTCCTGGGTTCCTTGTTTCTTTTTCCTCTCTCTTTGTTATGTCATCTATTCATGACTGGGGCAAGATGCCATGCTATTCTTTCTCAATTCTGGATCAGTCTGTTATTAGCTATTCTCCTTGGGTGCCCTATTCATGAAAACCCAGCCACCCCCAGTTGCAATAGGTGAATTACGTGGAAAAGTTCAAGGCACATTTTTCCTGCTTGGTTTGTGTGTTTCCTGTGATTCAGCAATCTTCAGAGAGAGCTCTTCATCATGTTACACCATCATGGCCTGTGTCTCTTGGTCAAAGTAGGCTAAATCCAGTCCGGAGTTTGTGGATGTTCTCAGGGAATACTAAAGCCAAGGGGCAGCAAAGTGAGTCTGTGTTGTGGGTTTGTTTCATCAATCTGTGGTTTTAAGAGACCTAAAAATGGAAATGTACTCATGGTAAGAGCAAGTGGATAGAAGGTTAAACACGTGGTGCTCCAGTCACTTTAGGTTAAACTTTAATTCCTCTCTGGGTGTGCCTCCCCCAGCTCTAACACTTTTCTAAGTTACCCTGCTTTCTGGACATCAGGTTCCCCACTCAGTAAATGGGGCTCAGAGCAATAACCTGATACAGAAATCTGGTGTTTTGTATTGTGCTTTTAGCTATTTTTAGACAGGAATTGAAGCCAGACTGAGCATCCTTTCATCTGCAGAGCTTAAGTGCAGGATGTTGGGAATCAGGACTCCAATTCATTGAACATGTGCCTGATCCTTTCACCTGTGAAGTTGCATACTTTTTCCCAGTTCAGGAGTTATACATATGTATGTGTGTGCCTGCCTGCATGTGTGTGTACGTGTGTGTGTGTGTGAATGAAAGAACTGAACTGAGTCCTGAAATGCCTTTTGAAATGTTAAATCATCAGATAAAATAGAAACGGTGCAGTATTGTATCTTAAACTTACAGATTAAGTACCTTAATTTCTAAGTATCGTATCTTAATGTTAACGTATTTTATAGTATTGTATTAGTATTGTATTTTAAACTTACAGATTAATAGCACCAAATCTGTGAAGCCAGAAGATGTGGATTCAAACTCCTGCTGCACATCTTGTATGCTTTTTGATTTTGAAAGAGTTTTTTTTTTTTTTTTTTCCTTTCTGAGCCTTGGCTTTCATATACACAAAATGAAGTTACCAATAATGTCAACCTTATAGGGTAAGCATGAAGATTAGATAATGTATATGTATATAAAATGTATAAAATGCTTAGTATAGTCTGATATTTGATAAGTGCTCAATAACTTAGTGTTCAACAAAAATTATAATTAGTAATGTAATACACAGTGCCATAGAATCAGTGATAACATAGAATTGCATGTTTTCTATCGTATTCCCTTCTCTTTAGAATTTCACTGAAGCTTCTCTCTGCCTAACTGTACACCTTTCCAAAGACAAACCTCCCCAAATATGATGGTCATGGTGGCCCCTTGAAGGAAATCGCTTCATTGCTTGCTAGTCTTCTGGGAGATCTCCAAGCACTTTTTTTCTAGAGAACTACAGATCATATTTTTATATTTTTCCCTTAATTTTAAGCTGTTTCTGAGGATTTAGGAAGGGGACAAATTATTGTGTGGGATTTACTCTTTCCGTTCATTCTTGTAAATGAATAAAATCACCTAAAATACTCACCATGGGTTATTGGGGAGAGAAAAAGGGAGCACGGAAGAGAGTGGAGAGGAAAAGCAATGTGCAAATGATAGTTTACCACTCAGGACCAAGTTTGACATGTAACAAATTCCAAATAACTGTGCCTCAAACAAGGTAAAGCTTTATTTATCTCATGTAGAAAAAGTTCCGCGTGGCGGAACGTGGCGTGGGGTTAGCATGTCCCTCTCTGGTCTTCTGTGACTGGATGCCCATATTTTCTTTCTGTCATCCTTGGTGTGTGGCTTTCAGCTGTAAGATCTCTTTATGTCCCATGGTGGCTGCTGGAGCTTTAGTCTCCATGTCCACATTCTTGGGGACATGATAAAATAGATAAAATACAGGATACTCAGACTTGAATTTTAGGTAAACAACAAATGATTTTTTAGTGTTAGTATGTTCCAAACTGCATAGAACATACTTATACTAAAACTAATTATTTGTCATTTGTCTGAAATTTAAATTTAAGTAGGCACCTTGTGTTTTTATTTTTTAAATGTAACAACTTGACATATTCTAGGCAGAAAGAAGGAGGAAGGAAGGAGGGCAGAAGGTCCCAGGATTGTCCCTCCTGGGTGAGTAAGGCCCTTTTATACACTTCTGCTTACACCTCATTGGTTACCCTTAGCTACAAGGGAGAATAAATGAATGCCTAGAAGAAAACTGACATTCTGTTAGTAAGGAAGAAGGAAAAAATAAAATACTGGGTAGACAAACAGAAATTTCTGTGACAGGCAGAAGTTTGTTCCAATGCTTCTGTCAGGTGGATGAATGGAGAGATCAGACTCTCACAGTACTTTTTAACAGTTTCTTTTCTTTTTTTTATTATACTTTATGTTCTAGGGTACTTGTGCACAACGTGCAGGTTTGTTACATGTGTATACATGTGCCATGTTGGTGTGCTGCACCCATTAACTCATCATTTACATTAGGTATATCTCCTAATGCTATCCCTCCCCCCTCCCCCCACCCTAGAACAGGCTCCGGTGTGTGATGTTCCCCTTCCTGTGTCCAAGTGATCTCATTGTTCAAGTTCCACCTATGAGTGAGAACATGCAGTCTTTGGTTTTCAGTTCTTGTGAGAGTTTGCTGAGAATGATGGTTTCCAGCTGCATCCATGTCCCTACAAAGGACATGAACTCATCCTTTTTAATGGCTGCATAGTATTCCATGATGTATATGTGCCACATTTTCTTAATCCAGTCTGTCACTGATGGACATTTGGGTTGGTTCCAAGTCTTTGCTATTGTGAATAGTGCCGCAATAAACATATGTGTGCATGTGTCTTTATAGCAGCATGATTTATAATCCTTTGGGTATATATCCAGTAATGGGATGGCTGGGTCAAATGGTATTTCTAGTTCTAGATCCTTGAGGAATTGCCACACTGTCTTCCACAATTTTTTAACAGTTTCTTAAGTGGGACATCTTAAAAGTCTTCCTTTCAACCTCTTCACTCCTCTACACCAGTTTAGCAGTGTAGATGCTGCAAAGTAACCCAAGGACATTGTCCATTTTTCTGGAAGACTTTCCTATCCTTTTTATATATGGAAAAATATAAATTAATTAGAAAAACTTAGCATATTAAGGTCTGTTTTAGGAATGTCCCTAACTTAGGTATTTTGGGCACATGGTTTTGGGCTATGTACTAAATGATTTATTCTATATACTTTCATCAATATCTCCTGAGATATAAGTATGAAACACTAACAACCACCTTAGAATAGTTTAAAATAAATCAACAGACAATAAATATGGAGCTTTCCAATCTAACATACTTCATATTCTCTTGGCTATAGGAAGAAGTCCATTTATGCTGAAATATTTGTCAATGATAAGAATGAATTTATTGTTAGTAAGTAATTTATTGTTAACAAGTAACAAGTAAAGGCATTTTAACATAGTACAGGAGGAGGATATTCAATATAGTCAAAGGCAACACTAGTCAGCAGACAAGAAAACAAATAGGTTTATGAAAATGGGATATTTGAGCCCTTGAAAAGCTTGTGTCTACAAATGACCAGTTTTTAAAAGAATTCTGGGAATACATACAGAACTGATATAGTAGTATGGCCTTTAGAAACCCACAAAATAGCTTTGATCTTGGATTATGCTATGCAGTGGCTACAGGACTAGACAGCAGCTGTGGCATAAGGTATCCCAATAGTACCTCTGCTCAATGACCCAAGGCTTGGCAGGAGAAATATTGGGCTGGGAGACTTGAAGATCATGTTTAGTGGTGAAACCAAGCAGATGGTTCACCTGAAGCATTACTCCGAGAGGGCTAATTAGAGAAACAAACCTAGGGACTTGCCGAGGTACCCGAGTAAGCAGGTTGGAATGAAAGTAGAAGGCGAAGCCTCCTTTGGGTTTGCACAAGATCCAGAGTGCAGGTGACAAATACTTTTTGTAGTGTGTGCTCAGGCTTTTCTGTGGGTGGGAAGGTGTGGTTAAGAGCACTGTGCTGGTCTGGACAAGGGTCAAGGAGACACACAACATAGTGGTAAGAAGTATGGTGATCCCTTGTTTGCCTGGGACTCAGTTCCAGAGCATAGGACTTATAGCATAAACTGGGAAAGTCCTGGTCATACTATGAAAAAAGAAGGTGTTGAAATCACAAGTGGACTTTGGGCCCAGTTGGCCTAAACAGTAAGGAATCATCAGTTATCAAAGCTGAAAGAAACCTCAGAGGCTGTCCATCTATGTAAAACTTTTAACTCAATTAAGATCTCTCTCAAATAGCAGTCCCCAACTTTTTTGTCACCAGGGACCGGTTTCACAGAAGACAATTTTTCCACAGACTGGGGTAGAGTAGGAAGGATGATTTTAGGATGATTCAACCACATTACATTTATCATGCACTTTATTTTTATTGTAATATATAATGAAATAATTATGCAACTCACCATAATGTAGAATCAGTGGGAGCCCTGAGCTTGTATTCCTGCAACTGGACGGTCCCACCTGAGGGTGATGGAAGACAGTGACATGAAAGTGTGTTGCTTATGTCCAGTCTACTCTGTAATCTCATTTTGGTTGCTGTTACTGCAGAAAATTCTGCTTCACTAAGATAGGATGCTGAAAATGGAAGCAGGCTTTTCAGTGCTTTTGTGGCAGTCACAGAATATTTCGCCTTGACTTTAATCCAGAACTGTGGAGATTTGAAGTTTTCTCAAACATACTTTTAAGGCTACCATCATTTTCAGTCTCAAGCAGTTGATCCTCTTCTAGCATGGACAAAATCTATTCACCTGGCATATTCACAAATGAGTCACAGATCCATTCCTTCCCAGTTTGGGAGTATTTTGTGGTTGGGAAGTAATGCCCAAACTCCTTTGAAAGCTAAGATAGGTGATCATGCACCAGCTGGGAGAAAGACAGCCCTGGCTCTGTCTCTTTCAAAATCTTTGCTAATGTTTGAAACATGTCAGAGATCCCAATTCCCAATGTTCACTTGGTGCCCCTATAATTCCAGTTTGGCTTTGAATGAAGCCACTTTATCTGCCAACTTAAATACAGTTGTCATTCTCCCCTGAAGTGACATACTGATTTTATTGAACAGGTGGAATATGTCCCAAAAGTAAGCAAGTTTTGGGACCCATTCTATGTCACTGAAATATGTTGCCAGTGGTGACTCTTTTTCTAAAAGAAATCTCTGCAGTGGCTCTCATAACTCAAAAACTCTGGCCAGTGATCTACCTTTAGAAAGCCATCTCACTTCTGTGTATAAGAGAAGATATGTGTGCTCTTTGTCCATCTCCTCACAGAGCTGAGTGAACAAACATGAGTTAAGGGCATGTACGTTATTAAGGTTGATAATTTTAATCACACCCTGCAAAACATTATTAAGTTCAGGTGACATTTTTTGGCTAGTCAGCATTTCTCTAGGAATGACACAGTGCATAGACTCACACTCTGAAGCAACCTCTTTGACCCAGGTAGTGAAACCAGAAAGCCATCCAGTCATGGCAGCTGCTTCATCCATGCATAAACCTACCCAAAATGACCAATTCAGTTTTCCCGACATGCAGTCGTTCAAAGACTTAAATAGTTCTGCAGCTGTGGTGTTGGTTGGCAATAAAAGTGCACATAACATATCCTCATGCACATCCTCCTGAAAAATAAATCACACAGAAACAAGCATTGTTGTATTGTGGTCAACACTGGTAGACTTGTCAACCTGGATTGTATACCATATTGGCTCATTAATTTTCTCTGACAGTTGTGCCTCAAGAGCCTCTACTATTTCATAAATTCATCTAGTTTTGGTACTAGCTGAAAGAGGAACAAGTGCCACTTTTGAACCGCAGCCTCCGCTAAAAGTTCATGACAGGCCAGGTGCGGTGGCTCACTTCTGTAGTCCTAGCACTTTGGGAGGCTGAGGCGGGGGGATCACTTGAGGTCAGGAGTTCAAGACCAGCCTGGCCAACGTGGCGAAACCCATTTCCACTAAAAATACAAAAATTAGCCGGGCGTGGTTGCAGATGCCTGTAGTCCCAGGTACTCGGGAGGCTGAGGCAGGAGAATTACTTGAATCGGGGAGGCGGAGGTTGCAGTGAGCCAAGATTATGCCACTGCACGTCAGCCTGGGCAACAGAGTGAGACTCCATCTCAAAAATAAATAAATAAATAAAATTCATGACAGATGTCCTTAGCAGCTGGCAAGATCAACTCTTCACCAATAGTAAAGGGCATCTTACCTTTAGCAATGCAGTTAGCCACTAAGAATGATGCTGTCTGTGCAGACACATTTGATGAAGTGGTGGCCTTCAATAATTGCTTCTGTTCTTTGTGTTCACGTTTTTCTCTTTTGAAAAACTCCAAAGGCTTATCTTTTAATGCAGGGTGATTGGTCTCCATGTGGCGAAGCAGTTTGGAAGGTTTCATGCCTTTGGTGGATACCTAGTCACCATATATTATACAAAGCAGGCTTGGAGAAGGTGAATCACCTGTTGTAACGAAACCATAATTTAAGTAGGACTCTTAGTATTTTCTTGTAAATGAAGATTTCTTTTTGTTGGCAGTCTTAGAGTCTTCTGCTGTCTCATCATTGGATCTTTCCCTCTTTTCAAAGAAGCTCTCGAGTGACGTTTATTTTTCACTCATTTTGGCTTGGGTTAGCTTGTGGGCTTACCAAAACTGTGACAGAGACAAGAGCTCAGTGCAGGAAGGAGGCATGGATGGAAGTGGTAAATAAAATAATGGCAGGCCACACACGGACTGAAATAAGTGTCAGATTCTGACTTAAAGCCTGCCACCGGATGCAGCTGTACAATCAAAGTACATCAACTCACTTGCCACTATAAAGCCTGACACCAGATGAAGCTTAATTGTCATTTGCCACTCACTGATAGAATTTTGTTATGAGTCTGCAAGCAACTGATTTATTAAGGTTTCTGTTCAGTCGAACCTCTCTGCTAATGTTAATCTGTATTTGCAGCTGCTCCCCAGTGCTAGCATAACTGCTTCAGCCCCATCTCAGATCATCGGTCATTAGATTCTCATAAGGAGCGTGCAACCTAGATCCCTCACCTGCACAGTTCCCAATAGGGTTCGTGCTCCCATGAGACTCTAATGCTGCCACTGATCTGACAGGAGGCGGAGCTCAGGTGGTAACACGAGCGATGGGGTGTAGCTGTAAATACAGATGAAGCTTTGCTCACTTGCCCACCACTCAGCTCCTGCTGTACGGTCCAGTTCCTAACAGGCCACAGACTCGTATTAGTCCATGGCCCTGGGGGCTGAGAATCCCTGCTTTAGACTACCCACAACTGGTAGGTTTTTTTTTTTTTTTTTTTTCCCCCTGAACACTTCTATTTTATTTCTTATTAATTTTTTCCAACTTTTAGGTTCATTGGGTTTGTTACATGGGTAAATGGCATGTCATTGAGGTTTGGGGTGTGAAGGATCCCATCACCTAGGTAGTAAGCCTAGTACCCAATAGGTATTCTTTCAGCTCTTGCCCCGCTCCCACCCTGAACACTTTTAAATGGTTTGAATTTTTAGCTATTATCATGCTATTGAAGGATTTTTAAAATGGAAAGTTACAATAAAGCAGCTCCCTTTTATTTTGATCTATTCAGAAACTAAAGTCCCTTGCACACATTTCATTTCCTGAATAACTGGGCATTTACTCTTATTTATAACTACTTAAATATCAATTTTATAACTAACAGAGATGTACTGGGAAAATGACAGAATGTATAGCCAGAAGCTCTGCGTTTGAGTCCCAGTTCTATCCTGAATGAATTCTTTGATCTTGCCCGGTTAGGAGGCTCAGAGAGATTATGTGACCTGCTCAGTACAGCAGAGCATTGTAACGACCTAGAGTCTTGCTCCAGAAAACCAAGCCCATAATCTGAGTTCCTCAGACTTCTTTGCTTTATCAACTATAATTCCCTTGAGTTGTTGGCTAACATCTTGCTAATGTTAAAACAGAAATCCAGGGGTCCTACTGATCCTCTTCAGGCTATCGTGACACAAAAGAATGTAAAGAGGCCCATATCTTGATGACATATCTTTTTAGCTAAAAAATGTGCATATTATTACTATGCATCTGCAGCACAGCCTGTACTTCTCAGTTCACTTTAACTGCAGTCTCATGACTGACACAGATGTTATTGCTCCCCAATTACAGTGTTTTCTGCTTGGAGGCATCTCATCCTCTGTAATAGATCATGGGCCAGAGCCCCAGTGCTAAACATTAGCTAGTAATTTATGATCATACCTTCTGAGCAGAGAGGGCAGCCATAGCTCACTTTGGACTTGGAAAAGCACTCCAGGTTTTCCCTCAGCTCTTTTTTCCCCTCTTTTCTTTTTCTGCATTTGCTCATTACTATATCTTTTCAATTTAGGGATGGCCTGGATCCTGCCATGTAAATCAAAGAAGAGAGGGCCTGACTTAGCCGCCTAGCCTGGTTCACCTGGAACCCATTAGGATACAGGATCATAAACACCTCTATTTTCCCTTCAGAGAGAGACCAGAACCACTGGAGTTAAGCTACCTGCATAAGAGTTGAGTGCGATCAGCTGTACTTAATCTTTAAATGTCCAACCCACTGATAACCTTTGGTTTGCTTTGATAACTATGAAATAAATTCTCACTGCATTGGATACTGGCATTCTGGTTTTTATTCAAGGCTGTATTGCAGATGTCATAGAATTTTGGACTGGACAGCAGTCCTTGGAGATCTCTGGGTCCAGTTACTGGCTTTCAGGCACTTAATTTCTAAGCCTTCCTCTGCCAACTGTAAATTTCTTCAGGGAATGACATGGCATTTGTGCATTACCAACCTTTAGGTACTTTATGGGGTGAAAACCATTTGGAGGTGGGAGAAAGGGAAAAAAAAGAAAGATTCGTCAGATCCAAAGCTTTACAACATAGTATAACAGAAAGAGTGCAGTTGAAGTTTTGAGCATCTTGGGTTTGAATTCAACTCTTCTATTCTTGCCCGTCCTCCCATCCCCCGTTTCCCATCCCCCAGCAGTGAGATCTTGGGAAAATATTAACTCTGTTGGCCTTGTTTGTTTTTTCCTCTGTAAAATGAGGGCAGTGTTCGATGCCTCTCAAACTTGCATGTATATATCAACCACTTGGGGATCTTGTTTAAATGCAGTTTCTGATTCAAGCAGGGCTGGAGTGGAACTCTAGATCCTACATTTCTAAAAAGCTCCCAGTGGATGCCAACTCTGTGGGTCCGAGGATCATGCTATGAGTAGTAAAGGACTAAATCAGTGGTTCTGGCTAAATCACATAAAGAGCAGTTAAAAACACTGATGGACTCATTTAAAACCAGTTAACTCAGTATCTCTATTGGTGCAGTCCAGACACTGAGAGTCTTAAAAACTCTCAGGTGATCCCGATTCTGATATGCAGCCGTGGCTGAGAACCATAAGCCTAGGTCAGCGATTCTGAAACTTGAGGGTGCATCAGAAGAACCTACAGGACTTGTGTGACAACACAGGTTTCTGGGCACCACCCCCAGAAATTTTGATTCAGTGAATCTGGGCAGGGCCCCTAAATTTGCATTTCCCAATTGATGTTGACACTACT
Organism: Theropithecus gelada; assembly: GCF_003255815.1. Taxonomy (NCBI): domain Eukaryota; kingdom Metazoa; phylum Chordata; class Mammalia; order Primates; family Cercopithecidae; genus Theropithecus; species Theropithecus gelada. The sequence continues at coordinate 14,819,802 of NC_037686.1, read as the reverse complement.
GGTCTGGGGACCACATTTTGAGAAAACTGGTCTAAATGATCTCTAAGGTCCCTTTCAGCTCTGAACATAGCTTATGCCATCAAGAAATTCTTCTTTTTTCCATAGCACATATTCAAATATAGATTATTTGTGACTATAGTGTATGAATTTTGAAGTCAGTTACTCAGTTGAACCAAGGCATCTGTTCAAAACATGAACTTTTTTTCATTTGCTTTTCAAATATTACTTCTTGTTCTGTCCTGGTTATAAACATAAAACATGACTACTCTAAAAGTTGTGGAAAAGAAAGATAAATATAATGAAGAAATTAAAAAATTTCCCATGTAACAAATTATATTCCCATCCAATATTTTCTTTTTATGCAAGCAAATATATATTTAAATAGTTATAATAGTCTATACAATTTTATCTTCTGTATAAACTGTTAAGTGTGGGCTCTCAAGTGCTGTATCTGGATTTATATCCTGACTCTAACACCTAATAAGCTTAAGGATCTTGGTTCAAGTTCCTATCTCTCTGTGTTGAACTTTTTCCATTTGTAAAATGGAGATAGTAATGGTGCTTACCTGTAAAATTTGTTTTGAGGATTAAATTGGTTAATACATATAAAACTGACTCATACAAGAATAGCTGGCTCATAATACTCTATTAATTTTATTATTATTTAACGTAACAATATTTTTTCATAATCAAAAGTTAAAAGGACTCTATAAACATAACCTTTTGTAGACTTTGAACTATTCTCTAGTACTATCCCTACACTAATTTATCTGTTTTCTTATTTTTGTTGATTATAATGCTGTTCTGAAAAATCTTTGTATGTGACTTTTTGCTTATAGACATGAATTTCCTGTAGGTAGTAAGAAGTAAATCTAACAGGTGTCTATATCAAAATGCAGATTTAGGGTTCTTCATACATATGTCCAGCCCTTTGATGATATATTTCTGGAATTTAGGAACAGTTAAGGCTATGACTTGTTGTTGATAAATTAGCCTCTGCTGGAAATGGAAGTGGGTAGAAGAGCTTGTTTCTGCTTTCTCCTCATCCCAAACTATTTATTAATTCAACAAGAATCAAAGGGTGCTGTGGAGCACAATAAAGGGAAGATGGCTTAATCCTATTCTTGTTTATCTTTGAGTTGTAGAGGTCAGAGTTCAATGAAGCTGTCTGGACTTGAGTGTGAGTGTGGGTTATTGTTGGTGAAAATGGGACATACATTTATGTTAAAGGTAATAACTCTACCATTTATGTTTAGCAAAAGGTCAAAGAATACTTGGCAGATCCTCATGGTAGACATTGCTATCATAATTTGTGAGCAAATTAATATTAAATATATTCATGAGCTATCATAAGACAGTATTGGGCTAAATTTATGTTCATTTTTATTGTAATTCTTTACACAAATATTTTCACTCTGAATATATATCATATGGAGGCATTATAAAATAGTAAAAGTGCATGAATTTTGAAGTCACATAGACCTTGGTTCAAATCCCGGCTCCAGTACTTATGAATCATATAGTCTTGAGGTAAAAAGAGATTCTGCTATGTCGGTTTTCTAATCTATAAAGCGAGTGTTTGTGTGTGTTTCTACATATATGTCTGTCTATCTAGATATAATTCTAAATTAGCAAGTAAACCATGTATAAATTAATCAAGTGTATTTTAGAGCAGTTAGGCTGCAGTCTGGAATCTAGGAGACTATACAAGCTTGAAATTAGAAGTTTTTGAAATTCATAACTTAAAAAAAATGGGCAGGCATGGTGGCTTACACCTGTAATCCCAGCACTTTGGGAGGCCGAGGTGGGCGGATCACGATCAGGAGTTTGAGACCAACCCGGCCAATATGGTGAAAGCTGTCTCAAAGATACAAAAAATTAGCTGGACGTGTTGGCACATGCCTGTAATCCCAGTTACTCGGGAGGCTGAGGCAGGAGAATTACTTGAACCTGGGAGGCGGAGGTTGCAGTGAGCCCAGATCGCGTCTTTGCGCTCTAGCCTGGGTGACAGGGCAAGACTCTGTCTCAAAAAAAAAAAAAAAAAAAGAATTTCTTAAATTTTAGTGATTGATAATCAAGCCAAACTCCATTTTAATCAGCACTGGAATTGATTTATATAGAAGTATGAGACCAAATATGCCTACCTTATAATACTCCCTTTTCCCCTTTGGTATCAAAAAATGGAATGAGGTTCTTTTCTCTAGACTGATGCTTCTGTAATCACAGCTCTGTCCCCAACCTATTCAGATGGCTTCCCTGTATTACCAGCATGACCCTTCCATAGTCAGGCCAGTACTGTCTGTATTTTAGGACCTTCCATTGCTATTCCCACCTTCCTGTAGATTTCTGTTTTCAGGAAGCTTATAGCCTAGTAAAGAAGAACATCAAACTAAGTAGTTATTGAAAAGAGAGATGAGTGTTGTATGGAAATTTACAGAGTGTGATAGCAACAGAGAGCCGGGGGACCTAATCTGGGATTTCTGAGAAGCGCCATTTATTCATTCAACAAATACTTGATGGACACTTAGTATGGACCAGACATGTGTTAGGTCTAGTTGGGTATTTAAAAGGAAACATTACCGACATAGTCTGTAAAAACGATGTGTAGCTGGAATTAAAAGATGAATAAGAAATAACTAAGTGAGAGGAGATGGAGAGGAAGATGATTTTTGGAGACGGCAGGAGGGCTGAGTGATGGATGTGGGGTAAAAGCAAATGAGTTGAGTCAAAACTGTATTGAGCAGCTGGGTCGACGGGGGTACCATTTACTGAAATAATGGATAGCAGGTTTGGAGATTCATTTATTTGTTTATTCCACAGTTACTTATTGATTCTATTTTATATGCCAGACCCTGTTCTAGGCATTAGGAATAAAACAATGAATAACAAGACCAACATTCCTGCAAGGTAGTCTACAATCCGTGGAGGAAAGTAGACAATAAAATATATAGTATGTCCAATATTGATAAATGTTGTAAAGACAAGTCAGGAAAAGAGGTTAAAGAATGCTAGATTAGTGGGCATGTTGCAATTTTATGTGTGATTGTCAGGGAAAGCCATACCAACAGGTGATAGTTGACTGAAGTCTTCAGGGATGGGAGAGAACAAGTGCTCATATCAGGTGGAAAAGTAGGAAAAGCAAGTGCAAAGGCCCCTGCGTTGGGAGCATGGCTAGAGTGGTGAGTTGGGGGACAGTAGTAGGAGATAATGTCAGGGAAGCAAATGAGTGGAGAGGGATTATGCAGGGTGTTGTAGGCATTATAATGCCTTAGGCTTTTACTTAGAGCGGATGGGTGACATTGAACGGTTTTGATCAGAAGGGTACATTTTAAAAACGTAACTATGATCAAGTTCATATAAACATGTGCATTAAAAAAAAATCACTCTAAGTTCAGCTTTGGGCGTGCTAATTTTTGAGACTCAAGAGATATCCAAATGGGTTATTCAAAGATAATTAGATACACGAGTTGAGCTCAGAAGGTGGTCTGCAGAGTGGGTCATCAGTAGTTCAGTGACAACCAAAACATTAAGCCATGGGGATTGATGAGACCATCTAGGAAAGAGTACCGAATGCAAGGCAGTTGTCCTGGGATGGTACCTTGAGGGGGTTGGGAGAAGAGCAGGACTCCGCAACTGAAATGGCAGAAAGTAGGAGAGAACTTGAAAGACAGTGGTGTCAGGAAACCCAGGAAAGGGCTCTGAGAAGGATAGAGGGTAAACAATGCCCAAAACATGTTAGGAAATCACAATAGGACAGAAGAGTGTCCATTAGACTAAATAATGTGGGGAACATCGATGACCTTGGCAAAAGCAGCTTCAGTGGAACATTGAGGAGGATGATGGAAGAGGAAGGTAAAGAAGTTGATGAAGCAAGCTCAGGTAAACCTTCTAACTTTGGCTGCCTAGGGGAGCAGAAGACAGGATAGCAGCTGAAGGAGGAGTTTTGTAAGGTGAAAAAGACTCAAATATGAATTTCATGTTGATGAAAAGAAGGTACCACTGGAAAGAAGGAAGTTTAAATCCCAGAAAGTGGGAGTGATAGATGGAGTGAGATTCCCAAGAGGGTAGGTAGGAGAAAATAAGACCTACAGCAGAGTGGAGGGATTAGACTGAGAGACCAACACAGAGATGGCAGATCGATTGCTAGTTGGCAGGAGTGGGAGGCCTTGGTAGTGTTTTACACGCATATGTAATTGTGACGTGTTCTTACGATGGGTCAAACATGGGGGAATGGGTGGGGCTACTGGCTGCCATATGATCGAACTGTCAATTACTCCACTGTCCCAGGAGCCCAAGAAGATGGACCTATTATTATTTTAAAAATATATAGTCCCTTTATTAAGCATTGCATATAGCCACTTGTGTTTGGGTTTACACCTACAACCGCAGTGTGACTTGCTATTTTGTTTTTGTTTGCAAATTTCACCATTAGTTTTATAATTTTGTAACCACCAAGAATGTCACAAAATCAGTGATAAATGCTGAATAACTATTGGATTCAGCAAAGAAGTTGTTATGTCATTCAAGAAAAGTTGTAATTCTGACATGAATATTAGCTCATTTATGTTAAGAAAAATGGAAGTGAAACAACAAAGATATATCTTAACTTTTTTTTCATGGTTTGAAATTTTTTTTTTTGATGGACCTATTCCTAAGTGTGACTTCTTTTTGCTTACAAAATTTCAATGGACCATCTGACAGGATCTGGCCTAATATCATGGAAAGAAAAGTCATTTTCTTTCCATCATTTTGTACTGATTATTATTTAAGTTCAACATATATTTTGCAACAGTGTTCTTGCAAGTATTTGTATTACATGCTTTTAGAAACACTTGTATTAAACTAAATTTTATAATGGAACTTCTACATTAATTTTTTAAGTATATGACAAATTTGTTAACTTTACTTACTATTTGGTGAAATGGAATTTTCCCAAGTCTCTCTGAAATCCATTCTCTCTAAAATGCCTCTTTTAGAGACTTAAAATGACTTTCCCAAGTCTCTCTAAAATGAATATAGCTTAGAAAATACAACGTATTCCTTCTTTTTTTTTTTTTTTTTTTTTTCTTGAGAGGACACCTTTCAACAGGCGTGTGTAAGAAGAAACCTGAACTTACATGTATACGTGCCTTCAGTTAATTCAGTGTTACCAAATGTTTTGATTACTTCATCTTCATTTTTTATCTTCACTTTCACCATTTATTCTACACAGGAGAAATACAAAGGATTTTCCCCCACATGTAAATAGGAAAAAAGCATGAAGCAAACCATACAATATCTAACAATTCTTTAAGATGCAACTCTAAGCTTAATCTCAACAAAAACTACTTTCGGAGTTCAAGGGAGCTGTTTACATTGATGAACTGATCTTGCCAAATCATTTCTAGCCTTGAGTCAAGTTAGACAAGTTCTTCAACATGAAGCGAGGGGCAAAGATGAAAATTTGTATTTAAAAGTATGGCTTGCCCCCTGCCTCGCACGCCCACTTCAGTTTTTCCCTAGGAGATGGCTGTTATTTCTTTTTCGTGTCACTTGGTACAAAAAAGTCACTTGGTACCATTAAGTCACTTCAAGATAGATTGAAAAAGTTTTTAATGTGCCTGGCTCTAAGGCCTGACATAAGAAATGAACATGGAAAATGGGCAATTTCAAAGACCATTAAGTCTTTCTCTTAAAAGCGTTTGTACCCCAACCTTTTTCTTACTATTGGTTTCTTTGTGAGAAACTGGACATATACAGCTCTTTTATCTAATGACGTGTGATAATTTGGGAGAAGTTCTAAGGGACGGGGGAAACTATCTTTAGAGGATATGTTAGGATCTGCCTTCTCGGAGAAAGGAACAGAGGGAAGTTCACCACTGAAATGCTTGTCTTAGCAGGGAGCTGGGAGACTCACATCACTCTCAGAGAGTTGTGTTTGGTTCAACAAAGTGTTATTCACAGGGAGAGACTGGAGGATCCAAAAATAGTTGACCTTTGGAGTTAAGCCATTGCCTTTTTAAGTCTGAAGTCACAGATACACAAGTGTGTTAATTAGTGTCTGGGGAAGCCTTTACTTTATCACATTAAAAAAAAAAAGTGGTTTCCCTTATATTCTGTTTATGAGATTTCAAGATTCCTCCATACTGGAAATCGGAAAAAAATTGCATTATAAATCATTTGGAATTTTCTCTTTGTAGAGCTAAGCAACATGTCAAACATTTCATATATCTTGTGACTCAGGCACCTACTTAGAGCTTTCTCCTCTTCTGTTTGATTATAAAAGGAGTTCTTGAATAAGAAAATTAAGACATTTGCTGGTTTTCCTTGGAGCTTTAATCAGTTGGCATCAAACAGGTACTTTTATTTTCCTGGCCTTGAAATCTTTCTGGAAGGGGCATGAGAGAAATATTTGGAAATGTCTTCTTGGTTAGCAAATACATCTTTACTCTTTTGGTTTTCTGTTTCTTTTCTGTTTTCTTAGCCTGCCATCCTCCCTTTCCCCTCAAACGTATACTCACATGTACAGCCCCAAAGTTATTACTCTTTTTCTTCCATCAAGGGTGGAAAAAAGCTCTCAGACTGGGTTGACTGATTTGTAGCCACTGTCTGTGACTTGGGTGAGGACACAGTCTGAGTGTCCTTAGGTTTCATAGCCTGTAAGTACAGATGAGGTCTCATAGCATTCAAACCTGGACTCTACTGCCTATATATATATATATATATTTTTTTTTTTTTCTTTTTTCTTTGAGACAGAGTCTTACTGTGTCGCCTGGCCTGGAGTGCAGTGGTGTGATCTCAGCTCACTGCAACCTCTGCCTCCCAGATTCAAGCAATTCTCCTGCCTCAGCCTCTTGAGTAGCTGGGATTACAGGTGCCCACAACCATGCCTAGCTAATTTTTTTGTGTTTATTATTATTATTATTATTTTAGTAGAGACAGGGTTTCACCATGTTGGTCAGGTTGGTCTCGAACTCCTGACCTCAGGTGATCCACCCACCTCGGCCTCCCAAAGTGCTGGGGTTACAGCTGTGAGCCACCATGCCCGGCGCTACTGCCCATAATTGTTTACACTTAATCATGCTGGTCAGTAATGCAAAGTTCCCCTATGCATTTCTGGCAGTCACCAGGGATGCTTACATTTTACTGGACTGCATCAGTGCCACCTGGGAAGGCCCTGTGGGCCTTGGTGGTGGTCTCCTTTGGGCAGCTGCTATGCTCAACCTGGCTCCCTCCAGGGCTCTGCTGTTCTGTTCACCACTCCTCCCTGCCAGGGGGAGCCCTACCCTCATCCAGAGGCTGTTTCTCAATTTTCTTTTGGCTTTTCCCTGTAATTCCATCTCTTCAGAGCAGATCAAAAAGCTCAGTTAACAAGACTGCATGGAACCAGATGTCCCCAATTCCCTGCTTCTGTACAGATCACAAGAACCTTTAGTTTAAAGCACAAGGCCCCAGGCACAGCAAACTTATACAAAGGATCAGAATCCCAGATTAGATTTATACTTTGATACAGTAATTTTTAGCCCTCTGACATACAATGTGAATTTGGAATATAACATAGTGTTCTTAAGCATCTACTTTGTATTCTGTACTGTGTTAGGTACGTACCTTTGCCATTTCATTTAATGCTTATAACCCTTTTTATATGTTGTTTATTATTGTTCTTCCTATTTTAGAGATGGGAAAACTGAGACTCAGAGGTAATAAGGAATTCACATACCAAACACTGCAGAGCTGATAAGGGTGGGCTTAGGATCTGGTTGCAGGGTCCATGCTTACCCTCTCGAACAATCCTCCCCACTTTGGAAAACAAGTTATATGTACTTTTATCTTAGCAAAACATAGCGTAGCTTTTAAGAAGAAAAATGGCTCTAAAAAAGACACAACTCAAAGTTTAAAATAAACCTAAAATTGCTAAAAATGATCTATCAATTAAAAAAAAAGACAAGCACTTTTAGCTAAAGCAGGTGAAGTGGTGTGTTTATATACCATCATCAACACTCTAGGTTTAGATATTCACAAAAAATAAAGTGACAGGATTCGTGCAAAAATGCTTAGAAGGCTCTTCACTCGTGAGGATTACACATGAGAATGAGCAAGGAGCTACCTTTTTACATGGAATTTACATTATCCTAGTCATCTGTCTGAAATGGACTTGTAGGCTGGTGAGATATTTGTATGGCCTTGTGAATCATTACCTGCTAGATGAATAAACAGAAACTCAGACTTTGTGGCTGCCCATCTGACACTTTTCACCAAATCGCCTTAAAAGATTCTATCCGAGGAACTTAGTATTTTGTAGAAGATCTTTTCATTCTTGTTCCAGAAGCCAAACGCTTGAGTGGCTCTTCTGCTGCTGAATGAAATATAATATGAGAGAACTAGTCTTGCAATAATTCCTGTAATTGTGACTTGGGAAAGGGAAGGGAGTGGAGCTTTGCAGACAGCTCACCCCGCAGGGAATGGCAGCGGGGGTGGGGAGGTGGGAGGGGGGGAGCCTGTGCAGAAACCGAGGTGGGCCTGAGGACACAGGGAGGCAATCTCCGGCCAGACAGACCTCCTTTCCTGGTGAGGGACGAGGAGCCTGGGGCCCAGTATTGATCATTTGGTTCCATTACCAACTGAGAGCTGTTAGAGAGAATGTTGTTTCACCTTTCTATGTAAGATATTCTAGTTTTACTTTCTATTTGACTTCCTTTAGAATGAGAGGGAATGAGGGCTATCTTTACACTTTGGAGCTTCCAAAGGGCTGTCTGAGGCTACATCCCTTCTAATTCTTAAAGTAACTTCTTGTTATTCATTTATTTATTTATTTATTTTAGCTGACGGAGCATGTGATTTAAAGAATTAGTGACTCAGTCGTGCTTGCGGGAATCTAGGAATCCCCAGGCCGAATCCCTCCCTCCAAAGACCCAGAACTCTTTCGCAAACTTGGGAGCGCTTGCACTTCTCCCTACACCCATGACTTTAATGGGTGCCAAAACACTGCATTGAATGGAACTGAAATATAGGATTAATATTTTCAAAAGGCACTTAAGATAAATGGCTTTATAAAAAAGAAAGAAAAACCAAGAAGCACTGAAAATGGCACATCTTTCTAATGACTCAATCTGCTATCAGTAGTTATCCCACTATTCTCCTAATCTCCCATTTCAAAAGATCATCTTTGATGACCTCTCCTCCTTGTTTACTGGTCTTAACTGCCGTATATTACTGGTCCTACTGGACCCACGTATAGTGAGAATATGCAGTATTTGGTTTTCTGCTCCTGTGAAAAATCAGTTTGATCAAGAGCTCTGACACATCTGTAAAGACAGTGGAAATAAGATTACTTCTGACATCGTGGTTTTCCCTCACTAGTTTAGAACCAACATAATAAGAGAAATGTTTGAATGCCCAACTTAGCAGCAATTCAAATGAATCCCACAAGAACAGGAAACCAAGTGGAAGTTAAATATAAGCTATGCCCTAAAGTGGCCATCAGTAATCCCTGAAATGAAAACAATGAAATTGGAATATTGTTTGGGTAGCCCTCCCATCTGGTAACTGAACGAGGAATCAGCCTACTTTCATCATTTCCAGTTCAAGAACTAGCAAAGTGGAGAAAGTGGGCAGTGACGTTTGCTCCTTTGTCAATGACAAAATCATGTAGCAATTTCCTGGCCTGCAAAAACATCCCAATAAATCTCTTCTGTGTATCATTAGGAAGAAGTTTTGTGGAGCTGGGTGGACTTCAGAAGGCTGCTAACCTTGAGCGGCTCTGCTGTTATCCTGCCCTTATTGCTTAATGGAAAATTCAGCAGAATCACCAAGTAACAGGAGACTAGGTTCAGGGTCATAAATCTCCAAGAGATGCTCACTGACATCCACGGTGCTCTGCAGCGTGAGTCTAACAAGGTCGTTCTTGCTGAGCTTCCTTTCAGCTGGAGGCTACAGCTCACTGTCAGGCCCAGAGCCAGGCTCTCTATCATCAAGAAAACCCAAGGGTCAGGGGTGGGAGGCCGTGAAAGGTAACTTTTAGGCCGGGCCCCAGTGTCAAATGGAACCTGGGTGGAAGCCCCATACCGAATGTCAGCCCCTTGGAGGCCTCTGATCCTTTTTTGCGCCCGCTACTTTAGCCTTACCATGCAGTCTTCCAGGGACTTCCCACATTCATTGCATCAAATGTAAATTTCTGGCCACTGTCTTCAAAGTCTTCTCATTTTGCTTCAAACATCGGAGCATACCTTTGACTCACTCTTGGGTCTAGCCACAGTGTTCTTTTGATATCTGCACGTGGCTTTCTCCATTCTAAAGCTTTCTTACCCATCGATGCAATGACTGAGTTCCTTTTCTTTGAATTTGTTGGAGGTGACAAAAATACCAAAGAACAAGGAGACTAGCAGGGGCCAGAGGCATATTTGGGAGCCCTTTTGCAGCAATAGTGGGAGAGAGAGGGGGTGAGAATCTAACCAATATGAGAAATCCAGGCCAGGCACAGTGGCACACGCCTGTAATCCCAGCACTTTGGGAGGCCGAGGTGGGTGGATCACTTGAGGTCAGGAGTTTGAGACCCTGTCTCTACTTATAATACAAAATTTAGCCGGGCATGGTGGTACATGCCTGTAATCCCAGCTACTTGGCAGGCTGAAGCAGGAAAATCGCTTGAACCTGGGAGGCGGAGGTTGCAGTGAGCCGAGATGGCGCCACTGCACTCCAGCCTTAAAAAAAAAAAAAAAAAAAAAAAAAAAAAAAAAGAAATTCAGTCAGCAGGAAGACGGGGCTCACTCTACCTGGGAAGGTAGGACAGTGTCTTGGAGCTGCTGCAGAGCTGCAGTGGGAGGATTAGGGACTCTGGAGCACTGGTGCTCTGCATTCATCATGTATAGACACTGACGTGTTATTTCATTTGCTCCTCACTGCAGTGTCATGAGGTAGACAAAGCAGACATTATCGTTCCCATTTTTGAAGTGAAACAACTGAGACTTTGAGAGATGACATGACCTTGCCCAGTAATTTTGAACCCAAGTGTTGTCATCATCAACTACATACTGTATATTTTATGTCAGGGTCAATAGTTTCTGATGTAAAGACCCAGATTTTAAATGTTTTAGGCTTTGTGGGCTACACGATCCTTATCACCACCAGTCTGCTCTGTTATTGTAGCATGCAAGCATTCATACAATACATTAAAACGGGGGCATGGCTGTGTTCCAATAAAGCTCTATTTACAAACATAGGTGGTAGGTTGGATTTGGACTTATCCTATGCTATAAAGCTATAACTGATCTTATGTCAAGAGTAAAGATTCACAGGGTATTAAATACACTTGTGCATTTAAATTCTCAAAAAGTAAACATTAGCTGGGCACCATGGCTCGCACCTGTAATCCCAGCACTTTGGGAGGCCGAGGTGGGCGGATCACGAGGTCAGGAGATCGAGACCATCCTGGTTAATATGGTGAAACCCCGTCTGTACTAAAAAAATACAAAAAATTAGCCAGGTGTGGTGGTGGGCACCTGTAGTCCCAGCTACTTGGGAGGCTGAGGCAGGAGAATGGCATAAACCCAGGAGGCAGAGCTTGGAGTGAGCCAAGATCGAGCCACTGTACTCCAGCCTGGGCGAGAGAGTGAGACTGTCTCAAAAAAAAAAAAAAAAAAAAAAAAAAAAAAATCAAGTAACAGGGTGTAAAGGAACACATCCTAACCTAATGTGATTCATGTAACAAGGAAAGAGCATAGGGAAGTTAGCTGAGGGGAGGTTACCTAGCAGTGAGGTGGTGGGAGCTCAGGAGATACTCGCGGAGGATGAGGGAGGTGGGTGATGCTGGGCAGCTGATTTTCCAGGTGCCTCTGCTGTGTGACTGCCCTGGGCCCCCTGTGGCTCTTTTCTCCACTCTCTACCTTACTGGTCAGGCTTCTGCTGAGCTGTAAACCTGCATTTTCTATTCTGAACACCTCTCATAGAACCTCTCATCTCCTTTCTGATATGACAAATATCTCAGACCCTGCTTCCTGAAGGGAAGATGCAGGCTCTGCCCTAAGGTCAGGACGGGAAATCCTGGCAGGGAAGAGGAGCTAGGAGACTTGATGGGAATAGGTCTTTATTTCTTCCACCCACATCTGGTTTAGCCTGATGACCTTATTATTTGGTGACACATTTCTGTCCACCCGGCTGATTAGCTCTGCCAGTAAGGCTAGAAGGGAAAATAGGAGAAACTCTAAGAGCAGAGCTCACTCTTTGAACATGGTACATTTCGTTCTTTCTTTTTTTCTTAATTCTTTTTTTGGAGATGGAGTCTCACTCTGTTGCCCAGGATGGAGTGCAATGGTGTGATCTTGGCTCACTGCAACCTCCGCTACCTGGGTTCAAGCGATTTTTGTGCTTCAACTTCCTGAGTAGCTGGGACTATAGGCACGTGCCACCACACCCAGCTAATTGTTGTATTCTTAGTAGAGACAGGGTTTCACCATGTTGGCCAGGCTGTTCTTGAACTCCTGGCTTCAAGTGATCCACCTGCCTCGGCCTCCCAAAGTGCTAGAATTACAGGCATGAGCCACCATGCCTGGCCTGAACATGGTAAATTTCCGTTTATACTCAGAAAAATAGACTTCTTAGTAGGCCCAAGGAATCTCAAACTCCTTCTCACAGTCCTCAATGTACATTTCCAAGTGCATCTTATCCCTATTGTTCTCTGCTATAACCGTCACCTGGGATGTTTTCCCATCACCCCTCTTCCTGCCTCTTCACCCACCCAGTTCCTGCTCATCTTTAAGGTTCAGCTCCACAGCTTTAAGGAACTGCTGTCTCCTTCATGGAGCTTTCTCTGCTCGGTCCTGTACTGTCTGTACCATTCATTTAGCATTATATTTTATGCTGCTTTATGATCTTCCAGGTTAATTAACTTTTCACGTGTATTTTGTGCAGTAATGACAGTTCACCTACTCTAAAGCATTGGCTGGGTTTTAAGTTATCTGTATCTTCCAGCACAGTGCTAGACTCATACTAAGCACACCTATGGAGTGGGCTACATTCACCACACAATCTTTCAATGGGCTTTAACATGGAGATTCCCTTCTCTCCATTTTTCTTTTTTTAAAAACTTTTATTTTAGGTTCAAGGGTACATGTGCAGGTTTGTTATACAGGTAAACTCGTATAATGAGGGTTTTTTGTACAGATTATTTCATCATCTAGGTACTAAACCTAGTACCCAATAGTTATTTTTTCCTGATCCCCTCCCCCCTCCCACCCTCCACTCTCAAGTAGGCCCCAGTGTCTATTGTTCCCCTCTTTGAGTTTATGTGTTCTCATCATTTAGCTCCCACTTATAGGTGAGAACATGGGGTGTCTGGTTTTCTATTCCTGCTAAGGATGATGGCCTCCAGCTCCACCCGTGTTCCTGCAAAGGACATGATCTCGTTCTTTTTTATGGCTGCATGGTACTCCATGGTGTATATGTACCATATTTTCTTTATCAGGTCTACCATCGACGGGCATTTAGGTTGATTCCATGTCTTTGCTATGGTGAATAGTGCTGCAGCGAACATATGTGTGCATGTGTCTTTATGATAGAATGATTTCTATTCCTTTGGGTATATACTCAGTAAAGGCATGGCTGGGCCCATGGTAGTTCTGTTTTTAGCTCTTTTGAGACAAGTTCTTTCAGGGGCAGGTTGGAATATGTAAGTGACCACACATGTAAAATGATCCCTTTCTGTTGGTCTTCAGCCATTGTCCTTGGTCAAGTCTAATCAGTACTCTAAAACCATGAGAGCAGAGACTATGTCTGGTTTTGCTCTCTATTATATTTCCTCCATTTAGCAGATGCCTGGCACATGGTAGATGTAATAATTATTGGCTGATGAAAGAATAAACGAATGAATATTTTGTCCTGGCCCTGGTTGAATCCCTTGCCCTGTGGGAAAGGGGGTGACTGTCAAGAAGTGAGGAGATGGCCTCAGTTGTCCCTTCTTGCCAGAGCATCTCAGCCCCTCGGGATTGGCCCCTCAACAGGTGATGAACAGAGATCCGAAAAGTAGTCACTTTCTGAGACAACATCTCCTAATCACCAGAAGTTGCTTCATAGTGTATTGAGATGTGCTTCTTGTCTTGGTCTGTCAAAATTTTTGAAATCCCTTCACAGCATGAGTCACACATGAAGTGAGTGCTTGGTGGTGACCATGTTTGCTGATTTGCTTATGAAGGCAAAATCTGATTTAAGAGCCAAAATAATATATATATATGTGTGTGTGTATATATATATACTTTGAACATCCCTAATCTGAAAATCTGAAATGCTCCAAAATTTGAAAGTTTTTGAGCACCAACAGGATGCCACACGTGGAATATTCCACACCCGACCTCATGTGGTGGGTCACACTTAAAACACAGCCTCTTCAGCACCCCCAGGTGTTCCGGCGGTGCTACTGTGCTGCTTCGTTACCCTGAACGCATTATCTTTTCACTGTGTGACTGGAATGTCATTTTTTTTTTTTGCTGTGAAGTACTTGTGTGTGTACACATGTCAACAATGATTCTTGGTAACATGTCTATTCAGTCAGGAATGACAGTGATGCCAAACCACCACAGACGTCCACATGCGTGGCTGAGACAGGGTACCTTTGCTTTCTGATGGTTCAGTGTACACAAACTTTGTTTTGTGCATAAAATTATTAATAATATTGTATAATCTTACCCTCAGGCTATGTTTATAAGGTGTATATAAAACATCAATTAATTTTGTGTTTTAGGCTTGGGTCCCAGCTCCAAAATATCTCATTATCTATATGTAAATATCCCCAAATTTGAAAAATTCAAAATCTGGAACACTTCTGGTCCCAAGCATTTCAGGTAAGAGATTTTTTTTTTCCTCTCTCTTTCCATATATATGTATATATCGATAAACTTTCATAAAACATAAAAGTTATTACTACATATGATTCACACATGATTAAATACTGGGCAGAATACACAGAATATTCATTCTGTCCCATAGGACAGGTTGTAATATATGTTTAATTATCCACGTGCTAAAATAGTTCATTTTCCTGAATAATGTTTTAATAAAAGTATTTTCCTTTTTCGGGCGTTATGTAACAATACACTAAAGAGAAGGTTGGTTGTGTTTACTTAACTGGCTCTTGTGCATATTTACCACAAGGTGGCAGTATCGCAGCCCCTCCTTGCTTATTAGGGAGAGATACACACCTCTTAATGTCGAGATAGCAGAGAGACTGTTTCTTCCCCTCAAGTTTCCAAAGTCTAAAATCACATCCATGTGTCCTGATTCGTCACTAAGTAGATTTTTAAATTAAACGCATACACACACAAATCCAAATTATCTCACACTCACAAAAACTCTCATCTACAACCTGGCCTATATGACGGGATGAATATTCTGCGTATTCTTAGTTAATCACGTGTGAATTGTATTAATAATTAAGCAATCTTTTGTGTAAGTAGGCAAAATCAATTTTAAAACTTATTAGTGAAACTTTTAAAGCAGTTTAGAAGGAATAACCTATTTCAGGGGTGGTATTGTTATTGCAGAAAAGAGGCCTCTGTAGTTCTCGGGAGAGAGAATCCCTAGGAGGAAGGTGTGCGGGAGGCTGAGGGGAGAGGTGTATAGGGAAGCTCTCAACTATCGCCTTTTGGCTACAAGCATTTACTGATCACTAATCGTTCATGAGTTTATTGTGTAAAAGCTGGCCTTTGACTTATAAGAGCTTATGACCCAAAGCTATAGACAGTAGAGAAAGACACCCAGTAAATAGGTGAGAAGACGATCACTATTACCGTGATCTAAGAAGGAGGGAAATAAAGAAGGAAGAAACACTGCTTGTATATGTCTTTCCAGGGGATGCGAAAGAGAGTAGAAACAGGCAGAATGGAATAAGTAAAAGATCGTGAAAATAATGAGATCCAGGTTCTTGCCTCAGTTCTGCCCCTCACCATTCTAGGTCACTGCAGCTTCCTCATGTGCTGAAGGAAACATGGATTGAGGTTTTGGCTTTGGAAGCATTAACAGAAGTATGTTCTGCCAACAGTTTTTATTAATGGGTACTCTTCAGAAAAGACTTGTGTTGAAATAAGTGGGGAAAGCAAATTATCATATTGCATCTCATCCTCTCCCCCCCACCCTCAGAGAGTCACAATGTGTGTTAACATACAAAGGCTCTGAGTAGCCTGGCCTGAAGAAACTAGTGTAACTTTGTTTAACCTAACACTTCAAACTTAATTTGACCATGGAACACAATTCTTCACTTCGCCCTACTCCAAGAAATACCAATTAATACTGCATAGAATATTAATGATCTTTGGTAGATAATTTGGAAACCACAAATTAAGAGGTCTTCACAGCCTGTTTCAGCTCTAGGAATCTGGATCAGAATCTCCACGAGGGTAGGGAACTAGATCCAATTGCTTTACTTCATCCCAAGTGCTTGACATAAAGTAAATGATCAATAATATTTGCAAAATCAATGAATGAACTGTGATCGTTTAGTTCTATCTATTTCTCACTCGTTCCAGGAGGCACAGGCTCTGTCTATCCCCTTTCTGAAGTTATGTGCATATCAAATTTAAGCAACTCCAGCTAGAGAAGGGAGACAAGGACCTTTTGTAGTGTAAAAACACAAGGGAATTATGCTGAGTCTTTCTTGGCAATGTGGAGTGTGTCGTCTTGAAGATATTTGACCCTAATAGGATTGCTTTTCCATTTCCTCCTGTTTTCATAAGTCAAAGTCTTATTCAGATTCATCTAGAAAAAAAAATTAGTTGGAAGGAAATGACTGACATCCCCATTCTGAAGATCAAAGAGAAGGAAAGGATCCCAGTGGGAGGGAGAATTAGAGGTTTCTAAGGACCAAGAGACTCATGAGTGGAGGATGAAGAGACAGAAGAGGCTTATGGTAGTGGAGGGTGAAGAGAGAGAAGAGGCTCATGGTAGTGGAGGATCAAGAGAGAGAGACTCCACAGAAGTGGGAGGCTTCCTGAAGGACAGGGAGGTGGTGACTAAGTAATTGGCCCCCACAATTAAGAAAGAAGTTTAAGAAGCTGCTAGAATAAGCTGAGTAAGGTAGAGAAACCTCTCCAGGTGCTCTGTATGGGTTATAAGTGTATCTTGAGCAGAAGTAAGGAACTCAGGTGTATTCTATCAGATCCTGTATACATGAGTATTCAGTTAAAAGGAAAACTTTTCTCAGGATCTAGATGGCACCATTCTGCTATTAAAGACATAATATGGAAGGGGCAAACCCAACTCTACTGAAAGGATTAAGGGCATAGAGTGCAACTTCAGGCTACACCCACACAAAGATATCAGCTGCCTACTGTAAACTCCTTTGGTTAAGGCAGGCTCTGGGAGGTGCCTGCTGAAATGCAGTATGTGACCAGAGGAGAAACAGTACATTGACCCAAGAGTAATCATATTCACAGCACAGAGAACAGGGTCCTAGGACACAAAACACCGGAGAGGTAAATTTTCCTGGGGAAAGAGAAGCTGAGGAGCGTGGGACAATGCCACAGGACAGCACTGCACAGGCCCTGGGAGCTGGAAGTCAGGCCCGCGGGTGCTAAGGGCTTGCAGGGAACCCCAAGTATAAGACGTGGGAGACACCAAAGGTGTATTTTATCTGCTTAACCATTTTGTTCACAGCAGATGTAAAAAGAGACAATGTTAAGTTGAAAACAAAAGATCTTGGAAGACAGCCCAGATCTCCCCATTTCTGCTTTATATCAACTGTCCTGTTCTTATTATTTGTATCTAAAAAAGTATTGATGTTTGTAATTATTAAATATTTGTACACATATCTGTACAATATATGTATAAATATAGTTGCAATTATTTTTAAAGTAAATTAAGTCAAATTCAACGTTTCAGGTTATTCTTGTAATTCTTCATTCTTTTTCACTTGCATGCCAGTATGATATCTTAACAAGGAGAAAAAGGAACAGGACTGCAATTGGCACTCTGAAATTGCATATTACCTGGAGCCTGTAATATTTCCATCAAAAACAAGTGAGTCTGGAGTTAATAACTGTATGATTATAAATCACTCCATTGCTTTATTTCTCCCCCTCCCACGTTATCTTGAGTTTCACGATGATGTGGGTATCCTATGAGGGTGAGTCATGTGTGCGGATGTCACCTGGCATGTGTGTAATGTGCGAAGAAGATTGCTAACTGTGAACTGGGTTCATGTCTCCAGCATTCGGACAGAACAACACTGCAGGCTTAAAACGAGACAAATCCTCCAGGCATGTGGAGGCCATTTTAAAAGCCATACTAGCTTGTAAGAATACTCTTTAACAAAAATTCCCATCTGTTCAGATACAAGTCAGTTTTACATCCTTGATATTGCATGGTTTGTGCTAATTTTCCTAAGTTACTCTAACTTAGGGAAACAAATATTTCAATGAAACAAACTCACTCCTAAATACCCATACAATACTTTATATGTGATTATTTCCATTATAGGAAGATTTCAAATAATAAGGAAATAATAAGGAAATAATAAGGAAATAAATAATAAGGAAGAATAATAAAGAAATACATAATAATAATAAGGATATAAATAATAAGGAAATAATAAGGAATAAATAAAATAATGTTATAAAGGAAAGTTTCAAATATTAAACAGAGTATTGACAAGTATATATACTTAATGTCAAGGTAGAGTATTCATTTTTTACCCAACAGAAAATGACTGTACTCAAAATATTTATTTCATCTGCTTATTTCAGTTCACTTTTAGGCAAAAAACTATTAGTTTGAGTGAAAGGACATGATTTATACTACTGTCCTTGGTTACCCTGAAGATTTAATGTTATGTCAACTTTTCAACATTCAAAGCAGAAAAAAATTCAAGGATCAAATTAATTTTTATTAAGGAGGATTAATGGTTTTTTCCAGCTCCAATGTCACCATCCACCTTAGCCAAACAATTAAAAATAGAGTCTGGGAAGGGCAGGGGAAGGGAGGGATCAGGATGCACAATTACAGATAGAGGAGAAGAGTAAATTCTAGTGTTCTGTACGACTATCGTTAACTACAGCACTACACCACTGTAGGATGACTGTAGTCAAATGGCTAGAAGGAGAATATTGCCACTTCCAACATGAAGAAATGATAACTCTTTGGGATGATAGATAGGCTAATTACCCTGATCTGATGACTACACATTATATGTATGTAAACATCCCTATGTATCCCATGAGTATGTGCAATAATGATTTGACAGTTAATAAAATAATTTTTAAAAACCCCAAAAGTAAGAAGTACCCATATGTTAGCTTGCTGAAATATTATAACTGTGTTTTTGGCATTTTGAGTGATAGCTATGTACCATTTTGTGCAAAGAAATGTTGCCCACCTTCAAGTTCTGATAGAAGCCCTCAAATCTGTCAATTGGATGGACAGAGAAGAATCTTATACAAACCATGCAATAGGGCAAAGGAGGGGAGACACAGGACCCACTATATATGTGTGGTAGGCAGAATAACGTTCTGATGCACATGTCCCAATCCCCAGACCTGTGAATATGTTACCCTCCATGGAAAAGGGGACTTTGCAAATGTGATTAAGTTAAGGATCTTGAGATCAGGGAGACTATCCTGGTGGGCTCGATGTAATCACCAAAATCCTTATCAGTGGGAGGCAACAAAGTCAAAGTCGGAAGAGGAAAGTGTGATAACAGAAACAGTGGTTGCCCTGTTGTACTTTAAAGATGGAGGGAGGGGCCGCGTGGAAGGAACATGGGAGGAGGTGCCTGTAAACTCATAAAGCCGGAAACAGATTCCCCCTGGAGCCCCCAGAAGGAATGCAGCCCTGCCCACATCTTGCTTTTAGCTCAGCGAGACCCATTTTAGACTTCGACCTCCAGAACGCTAAGATGGTAAACATGTTGTTTTCAGCTACTAACTTGGGGGTGATTTGTTACAGCAGCAATAGGAAACGAATACCTATGTGACCAAAACTTCCTTTCTTCTTCTTCTTCGAAGACTCCTAAGAGTTAATAAGAAGTAGAAAGAGAAGTTGGAGTTAAGCAGCTCGTTCAAATTCTGATTTTGCGATTTCCTGTCTGAGTGACTTGAGTAAGTTATTTAAACTTTTTTGGCCCTAACTTTCTTCATCAGGAAAAGAGGCCATGGTGAGAGTTAAAGATGGTAAAATAGACAAAATGCCCAACATAAGGCCTGGATGATTATCTTCAAGATAGACCTTCAAGAAAGGTTACTCCCATTCTTCACCAGCCTGCTGAAGGTTTATTGCATAAAAGTGGTCTACTGGGCAGTTTCTACCTTGTGTTAGAACCCCCTGGAGCCTTCTGGGCAGATGCCCATCCTGGTCTCTCAGCCTGAGTCAAGGGTAGCTTAGACATGGTGTCCAAACCTGCAAGCTGAGAAGAGCTGAGCGATGCTCCCCGGGGTAGGATTTGTAGTCTTACCGTCACCTTGTATGTTCACAGCATACCTTGTGAACTTCTGGCCTTTCCTGTCTCACTTTGTCTGTCTGTGACCCAGAGATGGTACTGTCTCACACCCAGCAGCACTGCAAAGAAGGTGAGAAGCCCAGGTGTTCACAGATGGGGCACGATTACACTTGGAAGCAGCTGCCTGGGTTTTGCAAATTAAATCCTGAACCTGTGGGCTCCATGTCTCAGGTAGTGCACGCCATTGCCCGATTGTTGGTCCAGGTCCTGAGCAAGCCCTTATTTGTTAGCAAATAAGGGGACCACGTTTCCAGGCATGGGCTCAGGTGGCCTGGAGAGCATGAATCGCTTTATGAAGCTGTTTTCACTAGAGAATATGGAGCAAACCCAGATAGGCAGGATTTGGTTTTCAAAACACATTTGAAAAGATAGCCCTTAAGAAATGAAGGTAGTTTCTTTGCTCATACTTGAAATCTCATAACCCAGGGTGAGGCACAGGAAGGACAAATCTTTGCTGGTAAATTTATTCAGGGGAACTGTTAAAGTTTGTCCCTTGCCATTATGTGCAATTTGAAGAAAATTGGTCTTTGCCATATTGTTTCCTCCAATCTTTTTTTTTGCTTTGTTTTGTATAAATGTATGAGGTGGAAATGTAGTTTTGTTTCATGCATAGATTGTGTAGTGGTGAAGGCTTTTAGGGTGTCCATCACCCGAATAATGTACATCGTACCCATTAAGTAATTTCTTGTCATCCACACCACCCACTCTCTAATCTTAAAAATCGTGTCTTAGTCATTTTTAGTAGATTCAGAGAACAGAATTCATTACTGTAATCAACATGGATTATTACATCTGAATGTCCTGAATCCAAATCTTAAATCGAGTACATTCTACCGTCAACAATGTTAATTTGACCTGTATTTAATAATCTGTATAATTGCTGTTGCTCTGTATGGTAATTAGGCATAAATGGTAAGCAGTTTCTATAAATTCCTGTAATTGTTATTACCCATGTTACTACCAAGCCTTATTTTTATGACTTTTTTGCTTCTAATTTATTAGCTCAGGGTGATGTATAAAGTGTCATTGTCACAGTTTAGATTAATTTAAGTTTAATCAAATACAATGTACATTCTGGTCCTCCAAGAAGCAGATGCCAGGATGTGCATTGATGTGCACAAGAAACACCTGTGAAGGATAAAGGGGAGGGGACAGCGAGAGTCGTCAGACCCAGATGCAGCCTCACACCTGAAGAGGAGACCGGAACAAAGGAAGATTGGATAGGAGGAGTCCCAGACTCTAGAGCAGTTTCAAGAAAGCCTTGGCCAGGCCTCTGGGGATGTCCTTGAGCCCAGGCACCTGTTAGAGGAGCCCAGATTCTCACAGGAGTGGGCCTGCACTCGCTCCCTGCTGTGCTCGGGGTTGATTGGGAGAAACTGCTGGCAGCATGGCTTAGGTTTTGACACAGCCACAGCGGTGGACCTAGCAGGGCAGTGGCTGGGGTCGTCGGTCACTTCTGACCTCCATAGCAGAAGAGCTGAGTGTTGCATTTTCATGGCCACCCCACTCTTTCTCCACCCATACACACTGGCACATATTAAAAAGCAAGGATTTTTTGCTATGCAGAAGCCCTTTAATGAAGTCTCACCTATTTATCTTTGTTTTTGTTTTTTGGGTCCTTGGTCATGAAGTGTCTGCCTAAGCCAGTGTCTAGAAGGGTTTTTCCGATGTTATCTTCTAGAATTTTTACACTTCCAGGTCTTAGATTTTAAGTGCTTGATCCATCTTGAGTTGATTTTTGTATAAGGTGAAAGATGAGGATAAGACTACAAACTGGGTTCAGTGTGTGTGTACTGCTCGGGTGAAGGGTGCAGCAAAATCTCACAAATCACCACTAAGGATCTTACATATGTAACCAAATACCACCTGTTTTCCGAAAACCTATGGAAATAAAAAAATTTAAAAAAATTAACATAAAAATAACACACACACACAAAAAAAGCAAAGATCTGTGCAGCCAGTACCTGGGGCCATGTTTCCAGACTCCCTGTCCATTTTCCAAGGCCTGTGGTGCTCCGGGTCACCCTTCAGGGGTTTCGTGCCAGAGTTCTTCCTGAGCTGTGTATTCTACCTTTTTCTGTTGCCAGAGAAAAAGACAGGGTCCAGATTTTTGGTTCTGGAAGGATTTCTAGCACAAGGATCCAGTTTGCCTATAGATGAAGGTGGAGGGAGGCTGAGGGAGCACGCTGGACTCGTGGGCCCTGGGAGCTGGGGTTGCAGAGAGGGATTCGGTAGGCCCAGAGTTTGTGATGGGGATAAAAGCTGTGGTTGGAAGAGGCAGATGGACCACTTACCAGGACCAGACCACCAGCAGTCACAGAGGGTGGGCTTGTCATGCCTGGGGAATACAGGAAACTGGGAGAGAGACACCTGGTCCATCTCTTCTGATCTCTGCCCAGGCAACCTTATGTGACCAACGCATGCTCCTCTCAGGCAGCCCAAGTGTCCACTGTCATGTCACCAAACCACTCCCCAGCTGCCAGCTGATGTCTAAACTCCTTTAACTGGTATAAAGCCTTTCATCCCACCATTCAAAAGTTTTAGAATAGTTCTCTAGTTTACTACAGGAGGGTCTGTTGCCCGGTAGGTAGGTGCGTCTGTCCCCTCTACAGACTGGGAGCTCTTCTAGTGCAGAGACTATGTCTTTTTCCTTTTTCAGTTTCCCCACCTAAAAAAATCCCTGGTACAAAGTCAATTCTCCATAAGTTTTTGTTGACTAGAATGGAAGTGAATAAATGCAGATAATTCTGGGAAAGGTAGCATAGCAGCCAAGATGAAGTCCCAAAAAACAGATCAATGGGAGAATGCAAAACTGTGGACATTCGCATGTCCTGAATTCACATCTTAACTCCAGCATATTCTGTCTATGGAACTGTAGATGAATCCCTTAGTCATTCTGCATTTAAATTTCCTTCTTATAAAATGGGGCCAAGTACCTGCTCAGATAATTTCAGCACTCCTGCAATATCAAATGATAAAGGACTTTGAAAATGTAAGAGTGATGAATAAAGGTATATTATTTTTTATTGTTTTGTGAGGGCTTAGGGGTTAAAGGCAGCCAGTGCTTGAAGCCGATACAGGGAGAGGTTTTAAGAGATCCCCAACGTTACCCGGGCATGGAGACATTTCAGGCTATACAGCAATGAAACTGCCAGTTGCAGGAAATTCTAGATTGTTTTTTAAAACTGTAACTGTATTATACAAAACATGAAGTAATCCATGGCTCACATCTCAATAAGCAATTCCCCTGGAGGCTGTTAGGCTTTCTATAAACAGAAATAAATTCTATTCACTGAAGACATTGCCTTCGTAGTAAAACCTTATAAACAACGTAGCCACCCCTTTATTGCGGGTGAGTGGTGATTGACTGATGTATCCTACTCTTGTTTAGCCCTTTATGGTTTTTCAAATATTGTAATGTCAGTTACCATTTTGATTTCTCAAAATGCTTGTGGAAAAGGAAAATAATAAAGAGTTTTCATGCCATCTCACCACTCAGAGCTCTTAAAGGAATTCTGCAACAAAAAGTTGGATTGTGATTAGAAGTTTGAAGTCAGGCCGGGCGCGGTGGCTCAAGCCTGTAATCCCAGCACTTTGGGAGGCCGAGACGGGCGGATCACGAGGTCAGGAGATCAAGACCATCCTGGGTAACACGGTGAAACCCCATCTCTACCAAAAACTAGCCGGGCGACGTGGCGGGCGCCTGTAGTCCCAGCTACTCAGGAGGCTGAGGCAGGAGAATGGCGTAAACCCGGGAGGCGGAGCTTTCAGTGAGCTGAGATCCGGCCACTGCACTCCAGCCTGGGTGGCAGAGCCAGACTCCGTCTCAAAAAAAAAAAAAAAAAAAAAAAAAAAAAAAAAAAAAAAGAAGTTTGAAGTCAGATAGATCTGGTTTAATCCCGGGCTTTGCACGTACTAGCTGTGTGGCCATAGGTAAGTAAGTAACTTATCTTAGCCCAGTTTCTTATTCTTCAAAATAAAAGGTTTAACTATTACTTAAGTGTTTTCTAGATAAATGCAATAGCCCCACATTGAGATTTCAAAGAGGGAAAAGGACTTTGAATGTGGGATGAGCCCCGAGAACTTCCCTAAGTGGCGCTGACACTCGGATGAGCTGAAGTGAGGTGTGCGGAATTCTCAGCGCAGAGATCGTCACATACTAAGCATTCAGTATTGGGCTTAGGAATCAGTCATTTACAAAGTGTTTTTGCATATTTCATGCAATCCTCCCAAGGACTCCATAAAGCTTCCCTTTGCAAATGAAGAAACTAAAGCCCAGGGAATTCATGACTCACCCAGTTACACGGCCAGTCAAATGTCAGAGGCCCTCTCCGTGATGGGCACTGCCTGTCTGAGTCAGGGAAACTTGCCACCACCGGTGGTTATTAAGAAAAGTGGGAGGGACACAGCAATGTGGATTACCACTAAAGAGGGAGACAGTGCAGTCTGCTGCCGTAGCTTGAGTAGAGTCAAATGGCAAAGACCTTAGGTTCTGTTTTCTGTTTACTTCAGCTTCAGTGAAAAGATCTAAGAACCGAGAGTATTTCTAAGATCTCTGTAAATTTCCCCAAACCCTGATAGCTGGTAATTTGAAGCAGGCATGAGTATCAGGATTAGAAATTAGAGAAAACAAATCCTGTTGCTTAAATGATATTTTGAGTACCATTTAAGCGTATTTATTTCCCATTATAGAAGTTATATTATTGTATTACCAAAGATTTGAAAAATGATATAGGACCTATAATATTGGTGACAATACAGGTGATTCCGTTTTCCTGGCACAATTTCTATTATCCTCTCAAAATATTTGAGATTCCTCCACCCCACCCTCCTTGCCTTTTAGTGGGTGTGATCCTACCATTGTTTTAAGCCCAGCGTTATACTCTGGAAGGTGTTTCTGTATAGCAGTGACAGAGGATTCTCTTTGTTGGTTTGGGAGGAGTTTGAAGTTTATGTTAACATACATGCAAATGTGCAAATATACAGGGCAAGGTAATTCAGATGTGGGAGGCTTCGTGGTGCCCCCAGAAAATGGGCATCCGGGCAGCTGGGAGGTGAGGAGTTGTGAAAAGGGGGTGCCTCCGGAGTTCGGTTCAGGATCACTTTCAAAGGCAGGCACAAACCCCATCCACAGGGGTGATAACATGGTGACATGAGAAGCCATGAGCCTTGAATACAAGATAAGATTGGTATGACAGGTTAACAGAAACAATATGGGAGAAAAGAAATTGTAGAATTTACTCTGCTTCTTGAAAGCAAAGAAGATACAGAATAATATTTTAAGTCAAGGAAAGCCATGGAAGATAGGGAAGGCATGGTTAGGGAGGAATGAATGCAGGCATGGTCATTTGTACACTCACTCACTCATTCATTCACCTATCTAGAAAGAATTTTTTAATACCTGTTGTATACTTAGCATGTCCCCAGGGCCTTCTTTTTTGGGAGTAAATGATGGCACAGTCTCCAATGGTAGGGGAGGTATCTAGGTGAGGAGGCGATACAAACCCACTCAGTGACTGGGGGAAGCTTAAAAGTAACCTGTGCACAAATTCGAGAAAGCCTGGAGTCATCTCTGCTGGGAGCCATGAAGAGAAATGACGGATGACAGGCAGGAAGGCATGAATTTCAAATGTGCTGACAGTTGGCCGAAGGTGTCTGTGTGTGGAGTTCATGTCAACTGCATGCTCAGCAAAACATCTTGTTGTCAGTGGCCCTGGGAAAGTGGTCTCTTGTTAGCATCTTTCAATGACAATTACGTGAAGGAGTCACTTGAGTTTTTCCCTTTTCTGGATGTAGTGACTTGTGACCCAAGGAGTTCTAGTGAGTAGACAGTTGTGGCAAACCTAGTGTCACCAAAGGAAGAATCCTCATTCTTTGCCTCAAAACCTTGCTAGTTATGATGGAATGAATGAATGTAACACTAGAAGAAGGCCAGAAGTTTTTAAGATGCCTGGACTGCAGGACCAGAAGCTCAGAATTCTGGGAGTCATAAATGTTTGACTTCTTCAGCGGAGATGGTTACATATGTGTTATTTGTAAGATCCATTGTCTACATTCGGTTACGGTGTTGAGAAGGGTCAACGAGCCTAGACATATGTATTGTTCAATTCAGTAAATACCTACTGAATTGAATTGAGGCAGAATAGAAGTGTTTCCAGGTGCCTTGTCTTCTCCAAATGACTTTTTTTGTGTACCTAGTAATGGAATACTTGAGTTGACATCATGCCAAGTTTCAACCGTTGGTCATATATTTTCTAGATAAATGACTCTAGCTCCCCCTTTGGATTTCAGAGAGGAAAGGCTCTCAAATTTGGGATGGGGCCCCAAGGACCTTCTTAAGTAGCGTTGACAAGTCTCCAGATGGGTTAAGGATATTCCTGATGTTAGGCACTGAGAAGTCTAGCCCCACAGTGTGCGCATGCACTACCAAATATTAGGAGACCATTTGTTAACAATATATTTTTGTTATGTTTTTAAGGTGTCTTCTTGGGTGGCCAGAATTTTAGCCATCAGCTGTAGGCTGGGATTGAGTGATTAAAAACTCCATGGCTTCAATATTAAAGCAGAGATTGAAGTCAAAACAGGATCTATTTATCCCAGTCCCATTCCCTCCCCCTACTCCCTACTCACATGTTTTTATTGCACTCATGATCACTAGTCCTATTTACATCTTAAAGGCCAGTGGGATTTGAAGGCCTGCGCCCATCCGTGTTCTATATATTGGTACTGGGAGCTTAAGTTAGATCTGAATTTTCTTACAAATAAGGCCAGCTATCTCTGGGTCTGTAATGCTCTTTTAGGATCTTGGGGAAAAAAGGAACCAGGCTGATATGAAGATTACTCAGCTCCCTTTCCCATCCACAGACATCTCTACCCATTCACTGAATGATTTGCAAGTGAGCTATGAAGAGAACTTCCCCGCCAGAGGTCTTAAACTATACATAAGGATATTTTGCAAGAGCAGCAGAACAGAAACAAGTTCAAAAGGACAGAGGAAAAATGCTCCAAATCTGTGGCAAACAGGATTTCACTGAAATTTACAGGATTCTTTGGATATGCCTTTGATTCATGCACTTATTTCCCAACACTTTGAAACTATTTCAAGTGGTATTAAAAGAAATAAAAACTTTTCTCTGTAATGAAAAATTTTAAATGTCTACTTTTATAGACAAATTGAAAAATGACTATTGCTTAAGTTTGTTTTCTTAAGCTGAGTGTTTTTTTAATTGGGGGGATGGTTATAAGAAACTACATTCTCTCTCTCTCTCTCAACAATAAATGAAAAACACACTTTGTGATTTAGCCAAAGGAAGTTAAAGATGAATCTTTAGGGAGAGGAAGTCATGCAACTGTTATCATGTTAATCTTCCACTGTAAGAGTGGGGCTAAGAGCCAGATTTGCTGTTTATAGGAAATGCACAGAACTTGAATGGTTAAAGAAATCCTCCAGTTCTCAGATCTGGTGCCTGTAAGCCAACTTGACATGTTTTCTAGTGTCCTTCTCCTTCACACATACTAAATACTTGAAGTGACTAGAGATGAAAGTTGGGTTATTAGATATGAAATGTCTCCTCATTTATTCCTCTTCAGTAAATGTCTCTGTGTAATCATGACCATAAGCCACCATGAAATTGCATTTCTGTGTTAGTTTTACTGGACAATTCTCTCTTCTTAGTCTCTGCCTCAATTTTCTTATCTATTAATGGGAACAATGAAAGGCAAATGGAAGGGGGCATGTGATGACTTTAGTTTGGCATGGAAGCAGGAATGTGGGTTAAGTGGTGGGAAAGACCTTTCCCATTTTCTATTTAATTCTAAGCTTAGTTATTGGTTTGAGTGTCTTTGAAATTCCTCTTTCATTGGGTCTCAGTTTCTTTCTTTGAGTTGAGTTCAATACCTTAGCTTAGTGATGATACTTTTTTTTAAATGGTTGAATTATCCTAAGATGAAAGGCATGATTAATAAAGAAAAGAGCAATTTGGGGGAACACTAAGAGAGAGGATGGCATAGTAGAAGAAAGTAGTCTGGGAGGCTAGCATTCTTGTTTCTATTAGTAATTTGCAGTGAGTTTTCAGTAGATCTCGCAATGGCTCCAAATTGGTTTTCTCAAAGTGACATGATAAAGTTATAGCAAATTACCTCTAAGAGCCTTGAAAGATTCAATTGAATTGACATTATTCTGCCTTCCAGCTCTTGGTTTGCCATAGCTTTGTTTTTTGATTCATTCAGCAGATGTCCACTAAATGTGTACCATGTGTCAGTCCTGTTCTAGTAGGTAGAGATTCTGCAGTGAACAAAACTGACAAAGGTCATCTCTTATGGAGCTTACAGTCTAGTGTGCATAGATAATCAGTATAGAAACAAATGTATATGTCAGTGGCAAGAGATGTTATGAAGAAAAAGCACTGTATTTGAATAGGGGCTGGCAGTGGTGGGGAAGGCAGAATTCTCCTATATAGGGTGGTCAGGGAAGGTATCTTTCATAAGGTGCCATTTGCATAGGGTCTTTAAGGAAGTGAGGAGTCAGGGCCTGCAGATATCTGGGAGAAGAAAAATCTAGGTGGAAGGAATAGCAGGTACAAAAGTCTTAAGATGGGAATGTGCTTTATTTGTTCAAGGATTAGCAAAGATGACAGTGGCAGGATCTGAGTGAGTAATAAGAGTGACAGAAGATGAGCTTAGAGAAATGTGGTGGGCCAGGGCAGATCGGGGCAGTCATAGAAAGACTTCCAGCTGTTTCTGTGAGTGAGAAGGGAAGCCACTGGAGGATTTGGAGCAGAGGGGTGACATGACTTGATGTGCTTTTAAAAGCATCACTCAGCAGTTGTGTTGAGGACAGACTGTAGTGAAGGAAGGGCAAAAGCAGTGAGACCAGTTAGGAGGCTCTACCAGCAATGGCAACCGGGGTCAGGGTGGGAATGATACAGTTGATGGAGGTGACAAGAAGTGACTGAACCTTGGATATATTTTGAAAGTAGAGTCAACAGGATTTACTGATAGACTGAAATGCAGTAAGAGAGAGAGAAAGAGATATCAGGGATGATGCCAATGTTTTGTGTTGGGCAACTGGAAGATTAGGCTAGCCGTTTTTTTGAGAAGCAGAAGACTGCAGAAGGAGCAGGTTTTAGACGGAAGGAAAATCAAGAGTTCATTTTCAGGCATATTAAGTTTGAGATGTCTGGTAGCCATCCAGGTGGAGATGTCAAGATATTAGTTATTCAAATCTGGAGTTCAGGAGAACACTTCAGGCTGGATGTATACATATATATATATACAATGACAATTTCAGAATTGTCATTGTATTGATTTAATTTAAAGCTATGGACTAGATGAGATCACCTAGATCCTAGGCCAGGTGTTCTTAACCTTGGCTATGTATTGGAATCATCATGAGAGCTTAAAAAATGTGTGGATGACTGGCCCTCATCCTAGACCAATTAGATCGTAACTCTGGGGGAGGGAGGGTCAGTTCCAGGCACTGGAAATTTTAAAAGCTCTCCAAGTCAGTCTAAGATAAGCCAGGGTTGAAAATCACTGACCTACAGAGTGAGTGTGAATGGAGAAAGGAAGAGTCCTGCTTCCTGCTTCCTGCTCCCTGCAGTGTTTAGAGATCAGGAAGTTGGGAGGAACCAGCAAAAGAGACTGAGTAGGAGCCAGCAGTGAGGTAGCAGGACAGTATGGTGTCCCAGAAGTCCAATGAAGAAACTGTTTTGAGAAGATGTGAGTGATCATTAGTGTAAAATATTGCTCAGAGATTAAGCTATGGCATGGGAAGTGATCACTAGGTTAGGTAATGTGGAGGTCACTGGTGACCTTGACAGGAGCAGTTTTGATGGCATGGGAGTGAAGCCTATTGTTTTAGAGAGAATGGGAGGAGTGGAATTGGAAACAGGGAATAGGGGTACAGACAGATGAGGTAGGAGTGGGGTTGGGAGGCTGAAGGGACAAGGGAAAGTGGTATAGTTTGGGTGTTTGTCCCCTCCAAATCTCATGTCTAAATGTAATCTTCAATGTTGGAGGTACGGCTTGGTGGGAGGTGTTTGGGTCATAGGGATGGATCCTTCATGAATAACTTGGTGCCCTCCTCCTGGTAATGAGTGAGTTCTTGCTCTCAGTTCATGTGAGATTTGGTTGTGTAACAGAGTGTGGCATGTACCCCCTGCTTGCTCTCTCTTTTTCCATGTGATATGCCAGCTTCCCTCTCTGCCTCCAGCCATGACTGTAAGTTTCCTGAGGCCCTCACCAGAAGCCAAGCAGATGTTGGTGCCATACTTATACAGCCTGAAGAACTGTGAGCTGATTAAATTTATTTTCTTTATAAATTACCCAGGCTCAGGTATTTCTTTTGTTTTGAGACGGAGTCTTGCTCTGTCACCCAGGCTGGAGTACAGTGGCACAATCTTGACTCACTGCAACCTGCACCTCCCGGATTCAAGCTATTCTCCTGTCTCATACTCCCAAGTAGCTGGGATTACAGGTATGCACCACCACACCTGACTAAATTTCATAATTTTAGTAGAGACAGGGTTTTGCCATGTTGGCCAGGCTGGTCTTAAACTTCTGACCTGAAGTGATCTGCCTGCCTCAGCCTCCCAAAGTGCTGGGATTACACGAATGAGCCACTGTGCCCAGCTAGGTATTTCTTTATAGCAATGCAAATGGCCTAACATGAAAAATTGGTACTGAGGTGTGGGGTGTTGCTATGACGATACCTGAAAATGTGGAAGTGGGTTCGTAACTGGGTAACAGGCAGAGCCTGGAAGATTTTAGAGGGGTCATCAGAAGACAGGAAGATGAGGCTGATATGGTCTCAGATGGAAAGAAGGAACTTATAGGAACTGGAGCAAGGGTTACCCACGTTATGCTCTAGCAAAGAACCTGGCTGCATTGTATCCATGCTAGGGCTTTGTGGAAGTTTGAACTTAAGAGCAATGACCTAGGATATCTGGTGGAGAAAATTTCTAAGCAGCAAAGTGTTCAAGAGGTGGTCTGGCTGCTGCTAACAACCTACAATCAGTCATGGGAGCAAAGTAATGACTTAGAGTTGGAATTTATAATTACAAGGGAAGCAGAGCATAGTTTGGAAATTTTGCAGCCTGGCCCTTTGGTAGAGAAGAAATTCAAGTGGGTTATGGAACAACCACTTGCTAGAGACATTAACGTGACTGAAAGGGGACCCCAGGTGTAAATATCCAAGAAAATGGGAAAAAGGCCTTGAAGGTTGTTCAGAGTTCTTCAAGGCAGTCCCCTTACATCACAGGCTCAGAGGCCTAGGAGGAAAGAATGTTTTGGGGGGCCAGGCCCAGGGCCCACCACTTGCACTTCCATATCCACCCAGGGATGTGCAAGGGAGATACGGAGTCAAAGGAGATTATTTTGGAACTTTAAGATTTAATGAACGCGCAGCTGGGTTTCAGACTTGCATGGGGTCTGTTGCCCCTTTCTTTTGGCCAATGTCTCCCTTTTGGAATGGGAATGTTTACCCAATGCCTGTATCACCATTATATCTTGGAAGTAAATAACTTGTTTTTGATTTTACAGGTTCATAGGTGGAAGGAAGTTGTCTTTAGTCTCAAAGGAGACTTTGAACTTTTGAGCGGATGCTGGAATAGGTTAAGATATTGAGAGACTGTTGGGAAGTGATGATTGTATTTTGCAATGTGAGAAGAACATGAGATTTGGGGGACCAGGGTTGGAATGATAAAGTTTGGATGTTTGTGTCCTCCAAATTGCATGTTGAAGTATAATCCCCAATGTTGGAGATGGTGCCTGGTCACAGTTGTTTGGGTCATGGGAGGCAGATCCCTCATGAATGGATTGGTCCTGAGGATTGGTCCCTCAAGGTAGTAAGTGAGTTCTTGCTCTGAGTTCATGCAAGATCTGATTGTTTGAAACATGGGTCCCCACCCCCTGGGCCGGGGACTAGTACCAATCCATGGCCTGTTAGGAACCAGGCTGCACAGCAGAGGTGAGTGGTGGGCAAGCAAGTGAGGCTTCATCGGTATTTACAGCCACTTCCCATCACTTGTATTACAGCCTGAGCTCCACCTCCTGTCATATCAGCAGGGGCATTAGATGTTCTCTATTGTGAACTGTGCAGTGAAGGATCTAGGTTGTGTGCTCCTTATGAGAATCTAATGCCTGATGATCTGTCATTGTTTCCCATCACCCCCAGATGGGACTGTCTAGTTGCGGGAAAACAAGCTCCGGGCACCCACTGAGTCTACATTATGATGAATTGTATGATTATTTCATTATATATTACAATGTAATAATAGAAATAAGGTGCACAATACATGTAATATACTTTGATAATTCCAAAACCATCCCCCGACCCTGGTCTTTGGAAAAATTGTCTTCCACGAGACTGGTCCCTGGTGCCAAAAAGGTTGGGAACCACTGGTTTAAAAGAATGTGGCACCTCTCCCGCCTTGCTCCCTCTTTTGCCGTATGATCCACTATCTTCCCCCTTCACCTTCCACCATGATCGTAAGCTTGCCGGAGCCCCCATCAGAAGCCAAGCAAAGGTTGGTGTCATACTTATGTAGCCTGCAGAAATGAGAGCTGATTAAAGCTTTTATCTTTATAAATTACCTAGCCTCAGGTGTTTCTTAATAGCACCACAAATAGCCCAACATAGCTTTTTAAGATGGGGCTGTTATGACATTTTTGAATGGTGACCATAAGAGAAAGAAAAACTGATGATGCAGGAGAGAGGCGACAATGGCAAGAGTGGATTCCCTGAGAAGTCCTGAGGAAGTGAGATCCAGGGCACAAGTGAGATCCAGTGCACGGTGAGGGGGTTGGTGTTAGATTGGCTCATCCTCTTTGGCAGCAAAGAACATAGACTATGTAGGCACAAATGTGGATAAACTGGTGGATTTGGCAATAGGAGTGTGTGGAAGTTCTTTTTATTCCATGCGTTGGGACTTCTATACTTGGAGATTTGGAACATGCTAGATTAGTAGGCCACACAGAGCCTTGAGAATATGATGCGTGTAGCCTCTGGAGGTATACAAATAGCCATGTTAGAGAAACAGAAAGTGAAAAGGTGCTACCTTAATATAACCTACTGTCACACAATTATTTGAAAACAGGTTTTAAGTCCAGGTAGGGTGGCTCACACCTGTAAATTTCAGCACTTTGGGAGGCCGAGGCAGGTGGATCATTTGAGGTCAGGAGTTTGAGACCAGCCTGGCCAACATGGCAAAATC
This sequence comes from Theropithecus gelada, assembly GCF_003255815.1. Taxonomy (NCBI): domain Eukaryota; kingdom Metazoa; phylum Chordata; class Mammalia; order Primates; family Cercopithecidae; genus Theropithecus; species Theropithecus gelada. The sequence continues at coordinate 14,786,136 of NC_037686.1, read as the reverse complement.
CCCTCTCTACTGTAAAGTACAAAAATTAGCTGGGTGTTGTGGCGCATGCCTGTCATTCCAGCTATTCAGGAGGCTGAGGCAGGAGAATTGCTTGAACCCAGGAGGCAGAGGTTGCAGTGACTCGAGATCATGCCACTGCGCTCCAGCCTGGGTGACAAGAGTGAAACTCCATCCCAAAAAACCCCCCCAAAACACAACAAAACAAGTTTTAGAAGAACTGTCATTAAAGGGGAAATGTTTTCAAGCATATTGTTAAATGAAAAAAGTATGTTTCCCAATGTTATGTATACCAATGGTATACCATTGTATGTTCCAAATTTAAAAATGCGTACGTGTATTTACAGGTGGAAAAGATAGCAAAATGTTGTCTGTTCCATCTGGATAGTGGGACTCTTGGTAACTTTTCTTCTTTGTGTTTTTCAATATATTAACTTTACATAATAAGTGTGTATTTAGAAAAAATAAATTATGTAAAATAGGTTATTTTCAAAGCAAAAATACAAAAATAGAATTATTTTTTCCACTGCAGAGCTGTTCACAATGGAAGTATGAAATTAAAGAATATGACCTTATAGATTTACAATGACTTTATGCCTGGAAGAAAATCTACCCATACATTCTGGCTTGGTTTATTCATGGAAAATATTTGATGACTAAAGTAGGACCAAGCTCAGTTACCTGTCATCTCAGAGAGGAATTACAGCCAAATCTGCCATAAATCAAACTCTGAATTGTAACCGGGGATTGACTTTTTTTGTTGTTTGTTGATGTAAAATGTTTGGTGTAGTTGTTACCTTAGCCAGCCAAAGGTATGTTTCTACTTCCTCTTGTTACTATGGATTTCAGATTTTATTTTTGTTTTTTGAGACAGGGTTTTGCTCTGTTGCCCAGGTGGGAGTGCAGTGGCATGACCTTGGCTCACTGCAACCTTTAGCTCACTGCAACCTCTGCCTCCGTGGCTCAAAGGATCCTCCTCCCTCAGCCTTTCAAGTAGCTGGGACTACAGGCACGCGCCACCATCCCTGGCTCATGAGATTTTTCTGATATTCTCTCTCCTATGTTCACTTTAGCACTGATTATGACATTGCTTCTGGACTAATTAGGCCACCACAAATAAGAGACCGAGTCTCTCAATTTCATCATCTTTGTTAGTAAAATGGGGCTCACGCTCTGAACTGACCTCTCAAGGTTATGTCATGAAGCGAGGGTAGGTGTATCAATTGTTGTGGCTCGCTGGTTGTTAAGTGTCAGTGGCCTTTGATGACCTAATGCTTGTAAACAATGAACAGTTCTGCCCAGGATAGGATCTAATTGATTCTATAATAGAACGCAAATAAAGTACAAGAGTGTGACATAGACATGAAAAAGTTTGGAAGACAATATGGAAGAGAAACCTTTGGAGAACTGACTGGGGAAAAAGTACTTACAGTGGATAAAATATGACTGTTTGGCTGGCACAGGGTAAAGATAGAGAAGGAAGAATAACAGTGACCTCCAATAAAATGAAGTATGTTCTCCCTTGTCCCTTCTGTGGGATCAGAAAAGGTTATAGACCTAGTATCACACACTTAAACACACACTTAAACATTTTAAGTAAGCAGTCAAGTGATGGCATGGGGCCACGGATCCTTCAAAGATGGCACCTGTAACAAGTCGTAGGCCAATGGTGTGGAGACTGACTGGAGCCAGTAGTGAGGCAGCACTTTAGGGATGACATCAAACAGGACAGCAGGGCAACGCTAAGGCCTGACTCAAGAGCCAGTGTGCTCCCCTCCCAGGAAGGGTGCAAGTTCAACTTTGGTTTCTCTCATAGAGTTAACTTGCAAATGTAATGTTGGACACATAGGTACTGTGTAATATATTCCATCAGCTATATATATATATACTATATAATAGATTCTGTAAGGTCAGAGGGCTGAGCAAAAGGGAAGATTTGGAGATGTTGCTATCTCGAGATAAGTGTTAGTGAATTAGAGGGCTCGGGAGCAGTGAGCTCTGCACTGCATGTAGTCATTAAAGTTGATTATGGTGTGTGGCTGCCAGCAGACCTCTCACACCAGCAGGTGCCAGGCACGGAGAGCACCGCTCCCTCAGACATTGACACCGTGTTAGGGAATATGCTGACGTGTTCTGTTTACTCCAGGAAAGAACAGGGAGGCTAATGCCCCACTACTCGAGGAGCAACCCACGTACCATAAAGGTTTTATAGCTGTTCAAGATAGACTTCAGGTTCATTCTTTCCAGATTCATTCACAGGGAGGGAGAAGGAAAGGGAGGGGATGGTAACAGTAGAGCAATGTTTAACTCAACAGATTCCAATGTCTCAGTGGTGAAGATGATCAAACCCCCTAGCTCCCCACCCTGTTGGCTCCACAAACAGAAAACGTCAAGAGTGGGCAACCTGCCAGATGTTCCAGCCAGCGGCTGAATTGAAACAGACCTGCCCTGGGAAGGGAGGGAAAGAAACACAGCCAAGGAAATTTAAGAAGGAAAAAATGGCAAACTACCCCAAAGCTTTGCTGCTGACCCATCTAAATGTTGGTTAATGTGCAAATTCGAATAGAACTGAAATGTTATTGTTATTTGTATTATTGTAATTCTGTTAGCAAAAATTTTTATTACGTGTCAGACACCAGGTTAAGCATTTAAATGCACTTTATCATCTGTTCCCCTCCACTCTATGAGCTAGGTTCTATTATTGAGCCCATTTTATAGAAGAGGAAACTGAAGTTGAATAATGTGCTATTTAGTGGAGGAGTCGGTATTTGAAGGAAGGTCTGTTAGGTGCGAATAAAACTTTAGGCATGTGGTATCAGGGAACAATGTCACACTGAAGTTGTTTTAAGCTGCAGATCTTGAGGATGGAAAGAAGTCAATCCTTTGCTACTGTGTACTTTCCAAAAATTATTTTATGTTTTCCTACAGAGTAGATAATAAGTTTCCTGTTTTAAAGTGGAATCGCAAATTAAATTTAGGTTTGCCTGATCCCAGAGTTTCCTTGTTTCATGTGACCTGACTGGGAAGAAGTGAAAGTGGAAGGAAATCTCAATTTTTGGTGAAAATGCTGGCATGATGCATGCCAGAGAGGGATCCCATTCCCAGATAGTTCAAATTTGCATGGTAAGCAGGACTTTCAAATCCCTCCCCATCATTACTGATGAGAAATACTGCTTGATTTGAGGTTCACTTTTCAATTTGGATTTCTTTTTTTTTTTTTTTTTTGAGACTGAGTCTGGCTCTGTCGCCCAGGCTGGAGTGCGGTGGCCGGATCTCAGCTCACTGCAAGCTCCGCCTCCCGGGTTCACGCCATTCTCCTGCCTCAGCCTCCCAAGTAGCTGGGACCACAGGCGCCCGCCACTTCGCCCAGCTAGTTTTTTGTATTTTTTAGTAGAGACGGGGTTTCACCGTGTTAGCCAGGATGGTCTCGATCTCCTGACCTCGTGATCCGCCCGTCTCGGCCTCCCAAAGTGCTGGGATTACAGGCTTGAGCCACCGCGCCCGGCCTCAATTTGGATTTCAAGTTCAGTTTTCTTGATACTGCTATTAAGCAATAAAAATTATACCTAGAAAAGAAAGAATACAAAGCCTCGTTTTAATTTATAATTTGTTTTATAGTTTACAAAGCACTTCCTTAAATTTAGCAATGGTTTTGTCAGTCCCCTTTTATAATTCTGACTCCATTTTTGTTCAATGAGGAAAGCCAAAACCAATTCATAAATGTTTATCGCATTGTAATTATAGCAGCCACTACCATTATCAGGGACTTTAACGCCCTGCACGGCAACTCATGGAGTGGACAGCCTCTTTTGACCAGCAAGGAAATTGAGCTTCAGAGTGTTTCAGTGGCTTGCCAAGGACGTAAAGCTAAAAAGTGAAAAAGCCAGAACTCATCAAGCTTGACCAGTGTTCTTTCTCCTACATGACACCAGTTTTCCCCTGGAGGGCCAAAGCAAGAAGGCTGGATAACGAGCCTCTTGATAAATGAGAGTTGGCTGGAGAAGGGAGGCCCTTAAGGATCACACTGCTCTCCTTCCCAGCTTTTACATATATTGAGAGAGCAAGTGACATATTTACATTAGTTCTTTCAACAAATTTTTATTTGAATATTGAAAACATTTCCCCTCAATTTCTAATTCTTGGGTCCTACTGACTGGTTTCCCTGCAGACATGTTTCAGTAACAAAAAGTGAAGGAAATGTGGCAAATTAGAGAAGAGAGAAGAAATAAAAAGACAGCAAAGCAAATTCACATAAGCAAGTGAATTAACAGTGAAGAGTCTAGAGAAAGGAATTACATTTATACTTTACACAGGGCAAAAACTTGGGCTCGGAGAGATGAGAGAACTTACCAAGTGAATGAAATACAGATGAGAGTTCTTGTGGGCACTTGACATCCTTAGTTGCCCTCAATATAGCTTCTAAACAAGAATCCAAGGTTTCAGCCATTTAAATGTGTACTTGGGAATAAAGTTTACAAATTCTAATGAAATTTCCGTGTCCTTGTCCCTCTCTAACGACATACATCTTAATGACTTGTATACTTCGCTGACCCTGAAGTCACTGCTCCTCCATTCCCTATAGCTGGAAATGCTTCACCTTTTCATCTAAGATCAGTGCCATTCCAGATGCTTAAATCAGTTAGGATTTTGATAAAAGCAAATAAATAACACGACTCCTTGATTCATGGGTCCACATTGCCTTGTGGGTGGTTCCTCTAGCGTTTGCTTGACTTCTGGATATTAAAACCAAGTTCTTTCCCTATTCCTCATTTCACCAGGTCCTCTAACTGACCCGTGTATTGCCTTTTGTTAAACCCTGACTTTTCAAAATAACACCAAAACAAAACTGGGTTTATTCTTGTTGCAGTAAAAGAGAGCATGACTTGGACAGAGTCTTAGTAGTGTCTTAAAGTGGGGAGGGCAAAGTCAGGATCTGACTGAAGTCAAGGATTACATAAAGGTGTAAAGACCTAGGAAATGTGGATCATGGGGTGCCAAATTGGAGTTCCTCCAGTATACCAAGGAAAATGAATGGTCTTGTTACTGGAGCAATTGGTTGGGATTCCCTAAGTTGGTAACACAATATCAAGTAAGTTTTAAAATTTGCAATTATTAGAGCCATCTTTTTCCTGCAAGGAAAGGGCTCCACCCCTCCCAAGAATATGCAGACAATAAGTAGGACACATAACAAATCCACTGCCAGAGCAGGTGTATGAAATCCATTTGGAGCTAGTCAAAGGGGCTCTAAGCATTGGCCCTAAGATTAACTGTTGTTAATCTCTTACTGTGCCTAATTTGTAATTTAAATTTTATCATATGTATGTATGTATGGGAAAAAACATAGTGTATATAGGGTTTAGTACTATCCAAGGTGTCAGGCATCCACTGGGGATCTTGGAACATATCCCCTATAGATAAAGGAGGACTACTGTATTGGGAAATAGTAAAGTTGTGTTAATATAGCTAGTAATCTGCAGGGATGTAGATGACTTTGCTTCTAGAGTCCCACCGGTAGTCAATGTTCAGCCTGAGCTGGGAATTTGATCAGTCTGGGGGTGGATGTTTCAGCCACCACAATTGTCAGGTTTTCTGTTCTTTTTGATGGATCATTTGATGGAAATCACAAGTAAGATCCCTGGCTGGGTCATCTGATAGTGGTTATATAACAGCGTTTAAGACTCTGGACATCACGCCTCTAAACGCTGTAATGCAGATTAGAGTTCATCATCCTCTTCTCAGCTAGGAGCCTAGTGTGGTCAAATTAAACCAAGCGAATGGATTCTATCCCCAGTCCGAAGAGCACACACAACCAGGAATGGAGAATTAGCCAGATGGTCTAAATTTATGCTTCTTTATTTGCTCTCTAGTCATTTCAGATAATATTAAAAATCCCTGAGAGGTCTGGAAGGATGTAAGCACAACATTCTTCCCCTAAATAGTACTGTTTCCTCTCAGAAAGTCAATGTTGTATCTAAAGTGGTTCTATTCTGATTTACCATCTGCCCAATTTTATGATCCTTCTAGGCAAGGAGTCCTATGGCCATGGTGGCATTGTATAACTCTTTTGCATTCTCTGAACCATGGCATCCAGTATTCTCCCTGTTTTTTGAGCCTTTCAGAAAAATATAAAGTGAAGGAGCATGAGGAGAGAAGAAAATTCAAAAATTCCCCCTAAGAGTTAGGGCTTTGGTTCTGAAATCATGGCTCAGTTTTCTTCCTAAAACATATGACCTAACAACCATTCCTAGAGGGTAAATTGATGGGCAAAAATGGATCCTAGGTAATCTCACTATCTTCAAAACATGCATCTATTTACCAAGGTACCAAAACCCTGTCCAATTCGTAGGTAGCAGTCAGAGGCTTTTATGCTGCCAATTCTAGACCAGTCATTGGGAATCACTTATGAACTATCTTTGGCCTAAACAACACTATAGGATTGAAAACTGCATATAATGTTTTAGCACTATTCATCAAGAATGATCCAGTGCCAGGCAATGAAATTTGGAATGTTGAGAGAGTTGGTAGCTCTAAAGCAAAAGTGAAGTAGCGTGTCTTACTTGTGTCATCAGTGAAAGTGGTTCAGCCTCCAAGAATATTGCATCTCTTTCCTAGTTCTCGTCCAAGTTCTATTTATGTGAAAGCTCATCTACAAAAGCTCCAGGCTTTAGGTCATAGAAGTGCTATTTAGGATGATGTTGAGGAAAGGCTGCTCATACCTATTAATCATAATACTGGGGGTATTGCATGAATTCCCTGGGATATTTGTCTTGTCTATTTGTGATAGCATGGAATCTAGAATCAGAGGTGATAATCCTAGATGCATGGGCTGACCAGTTACTGATTCATAAGGGGAGAGCTGATAAACCCCAGGAGGAATCGATCTCACTGTCATTAAAGCCAATGGCTATATCCTAGGTGATGAAAGATTGAGAATCTATGAAAAATTTGCTAACTTGAGTTTTAAAATTCTATCTGCCCTTACTTCCTTTCTTGATGATTGGGGCTGATATTGATAGTAGAGTTTCTGAGTAAGAGAGAATACTTGGCAAAGCTTTTAAATAATAGTTGCAGTGTATACATTTTCTTGCTGCACAAGTCACCAGAAACCTAGTGACTTAAAAGCACCTGCGTTTATTCTTGCTGTTTCCATGGGTCAGTTACCTAGGCATGGCTTGCCTTGGTCCTATGCTCAGGGTTTCTTAAGGCTGAAATGAAAGTGTTGGCCTGGTTGCATTCTCATGTAAGGGCTCTATTAAGGGACAACCTGTTTCCAAGCTCACACCATTTGTTGGAAGAATTCATTTCCTTGTGGTTGTAAGACTGAAGGCTCCAGCTTCTTGCTAGCTATTGGCTGGAGGCCACCCTTGGCTCCTAGCAGTTGCCTGCAGATCCTAGATGCTGCCTTCAGTTCCTTACCTCAGGGACTTTCCTGGAATGACTGCTTCATGAAGCTAGGAAAGAGAGTCTTCAGAGCAAATCTTCTAGCAAGACAAGTAATTTATAAAACTAACATAAGCACAGGAGCAATAGCCTATCACCTTTGGCATACTGTATTAGTTAGAAGCAAGTCACAAGTCCTGACTGCAGTCAAGGATTACACAGAGATGTAAAGACCAACAAATGTGGATCTTGGGTGGCCAAATTGGAGTCTGTCCAATATGCCAAGGAAAATGAATGATCTTGTTACTAGAGCAATAGTTTGGGATTCCCTAAGTGGGTAATACAATATCATCTAAGTTTTTAAATTTGCAATTATTAGAGCCATCTTTCTCCAGCAACGAAAGGGCTCCACTCATCCCAAGAATAAGCAAACAATAAGTAGGACACATTACAAATCCACTGCAAGAGCAGATGTATGAAACCCATTTGGAGCTATTCAAAGAGGTTCTAAGCACTGGGCTCTTGTCCATGTCTGACCTGAACAATCGTGTCAGGATCAGTCTAGTGGCAGGTAATATATGCACGAGAAATACCCTCAGAAGTTTTAGTAAAGTTTTCACACCAAGAAGTTTAGTGGCCAGTTTGTCCTTGCGAATTTGTCTTTGCAGTGGTGGGTATTTTCATGTAAAATTTTTGCAAGATTCCATTTGAAGTTCTCCAGGACTGAGCAGCCATCCTTAAAGCCTCAGAGATTATCCTTGTGCAGTTTACATCTGGATTTCTCCTAGTACCACTTTTCTGAACCTGGAGTCAATCACTGACATTCTATAAAAACCTCTTTGAATTTCTCCAGCAATAGAATATCTTGGATTATCATTAGGGCTAGGATCTAAGTGAGTACTGACCCTCTGGAACAAAGAGCTGTAGGGATTTGCTTTATTCTCCATGTTATACCCATTTGTTTGCGCTCCTATCTTGATATCTCCTCAAGAAACATTAGAACATGCAAAAAATTCTTTAATTTTGCTGACCAATCTGAACTGGAGTTCCTGTTGGGGTCAAGAACCCTTGTTTACAAAACATCCCCAAATATGACTACCTTCCAAAATACATATCTCTATTATCAGTAGAAATTATCGTTTCATTTCTAGTTAATTGATAGGCTTTGGCACATGCAGTAAATTCTTCCATCTGGATAGATTTTACTTTTGGTAAGGGGTGACATTCTTACCTTCTATTTTGCGGTGTCACTGTTAAGATATGATCCATCAGCAACGAAGATTAAGTCTGGATTTCCTAAAGCGTTCTCTAATAAATCGATTCAGGGCATAGAGAGTTTGTGAACAGAGATTAAATAATCATGAATTTCTTCTGTTTTGGGTAATGAATGAAAAGTGTCAGGATTTTAAAGTACTACGATGATAAATGGAAATATGTTAGGGAGAAAATAGGGATTCACACAAGACAAGTCTTCCTGCTGAGAAGTGTTGCATATTTCCAGTGAGCAGCAAAGACTGCAGAGGATGAGGGCCCATTAAATTTAAAGGAGATCCCAAGGCCAAGCTGGAAGATGCCTTCACTTGTGGAGCTGCCGTGGCTGTTGACAAGGCGGGTAGACTCTTGTTAGACTACCAAGGGCTTGTTCAGATCTCTCAGGTACAAATGGGTAGAAAGAGTGGGAGGTTGTTGGAGTGCTGATAATTCACAAAAGATCTGTTCATGTTCCACGTCCCAGGGAAGAGGTTTGGTGTTTGAGAACTTTGTCATAAAGTGGAGTGGCAAATAGAAAAGCTGAGAACCCATTGCACTTGGCGCAAGGACTGGAGAACCTTCTTAAATTGTCTCTGGCCCAGTAGAGTTTGAGCGGCCTGTAGCTGGTTAAGAGTAAGGGATTTTCTTCCTTGGAATAACAACTTTTAGTTATTATGTAAAGGAGCAGATGGTAAATACCTTAGACCTTCGGGGCATAAAGTCTCTTTCACAACTATTCAATTCAGTTGCACTTTATGGTAACCATAATCAATAAATAAATGAATTAGTATGGCCATGTCCAACAAAATTTTATTTACAAAAGTAGGCAGCAGGTTGGATTTACTTAGTGGCTATAGCTTGCCAACTCCTGTTCTAAGTAATGAAGTTACTTTGGCAATATTTTGTATTTGGAAACTTTATGCCTTTACTGAGCTAAAACAGTTGTTAGATAGATGAAGTTAGTCTTAGCATTCACCCTCTTTGGGAACACCCAAAAGTCCATCTACATATTGCATAAGAAAACCACAGGGAAATGTAGAGTCCTTGTGGTCCTGATTGAGGATTTATGAAAGGTAGTAGGTGCCTCAGTGCATTGTTGGGACATAACAACAGTCCAGGTATACTGTTAATTTTTCTTACAGAAGGCAAACAAGTATTGACTATTTTAATCTAAAAGGATGCCAAAAAATACAAAACACAGATCTACAGTTGTATAACATATAGTCTCAGGAGGCTAACATAAAATGGTATTGAGTGTGCTCCTGCAGGGTTGCCTTGAATGTCTATTTTATTTGTGGCCCTGAGGTCCTGATGAATTCATCTCCTTGCCTATTGGTGTTTTTGATTAGGAGAATAGGAATGTTCCAAGGACCAGGATAAAGTATAACGATTCCTTTATCTATGAAGGCTTTCTAGGATCCATTTTAGCTTTTTTTCAGCTTCTCATTCAAGCAGTGTGTTTAATGCAAATTTTTGGAGAAATAGGTTAAGATGGGTCTTGGGTTGTGGTGGTAACAATGTCTAGATTGGATTTTGATGGGCCTCCAATATTGTCAAATGCTAGATCCCTAAAAATATCCCCAAGACAACTTAAAAATAAGATAAAACTGAATTTTTCCCCCTAGTCCAATAAGGGAGAGTACTACCTTAACAGAGTTTTGGTAGTGTCTCAGATGATGGGAAAGCAAAGTTGGAATTTCTTTTTTTTAATATTCTTTGAGTATATGGAATCTGGTTTAAAGTGGTTCTGACAATGTGAAGATTTAATTAGAATTTGATAAGAATCACGACATGATTATTTAGGAATGGTGGACACAAAAAGATGAGGGTTTTAATGTGAGAGGATTCAAAGTCTTGAGAAGTAATTATCATTTGATACTATCTACTGTAGAGGTGAACAATTTGATGTTCACCTAAATAATACAGTAATTGTGAAGCAAGTTCACCAATTACCAACTTGTTTGAGTCTGATGAGATAGAACATCCCCACACAGCATATTCCATGAAGTGGATTTTTTTATTCACAGATAGGCTGCAAGGGACAACAGAAGCCTAGAATTCATCTTGAGCTGGTCCCCAAGGCTCAGGAAAGCTGCCTGGTGATGGATGGAACATTGACTGCATGTACTCCACTTGCACTGCAGCTGTGGGACCTAGAAAAGCAGCCATTGTGGGTTTTATGACCTGGGAGAACCTGACTCCCTGGGCTAAAGCATTGAAGGGCATCCTGTTTCTAGGGGGAACTGGAACAGAGCACAGTTTCAGCCAGTCCCTCCCTATCTCAGGATGTTACATCCCTAGCACATTCTATAGCTATTCCTGAGAGCTACAAGAGAGAAATGAGGGAGAACTGGGTTGGTCCAAGGCCACCCAGAGAACTGTCCTGTACTCATTTGAATGTTTATCTTCCCAGGCAAGAGTTTCTTGTAATAGTAAGGTCATTTTTGATGAAAACAGTGGATTAGTAAGGTCATGTTAATGTAATCAGTAAGCTGTGTGGGCCTAGATGATTTCTGTTCTCGCTTTTTATGCCTGAATTCCTGGCTTGATTTCTGGTTTGCTATTCTTGTCTTTAAAGAACTTGGGTACTGTCAAGCTGCTGGAACTATATCCTATCTTTTACTCCATTCCTTATAGTTGGCCCTCAGTGGTTTTCCACAGGACTACCCTCCCCTCCTTCTACTTGGCCCCATCCATATTCTGTTCATTTGCTGTAACTTTGTCTGTTCTTCTTGGCTGCATTTCGTTGTCTTTGACCACCTGACTACAAAACTTCTGCCAAAACTCCTGCTTGTAACCTTCTTCCAGATTCCCTGGCATGGTATAATGGCTTTGAGTCTGGGCTCTGTATTTACCAGCTGCACTGCCCTTACTTTCTACCTCATTCTTCCTTGTTTTGCCCATGGTGGGACCTTCCGTGATTTTCTGACTCACCCCAACAGATCTGTCTGGTCTCTGACTCATGGCATTTCCACACTGGGTCAGCCTTGCCCCTGACAGAGCTTTTCAGAGAAAAGAATTTCACAGAGGGCTCTGAAAAGCTTAAAACTGATGTTTTGCACAAAATCTAAGCCCTAGCAAAACCAATGTTGATTCGTAAGCTTGCTACATCCCTGGTTTTCTAAATCTGCTTACTTCTGCTTCTTTGACATTTCCCTGGGAAACTCATTCTTCCCTTTCTATGTGAGCTATAAGTCCTTGTGATATTCTTTAGTTGGAGATAAAAACATAGTATATCTTCACTAGGATTCTTCTTTATAAGAACCTCAGAAGTATGAGGTTCTTATATAGAAAATCTTAAATAGAAAATCCAGAAATCCTGCAATCTAATTAAGAATTTAACACACCCATATTTCTTATGATGAATGATTACTTGGACTTGTTCCTTACACCTTACTTTATAGTTTCATCTTCCATTCCATCTTCCTCATTTTTCATCTTCCTCTCCCTTTCTTTTTCTCTTCTCTTTCTTCCTCTTTCTATTTCTTCTCTCTTTCTTGCTATTTATTTATTTATATATTTTAAATTATATTTCCTTTCCTTTAGTGGTTTGGGAGCTGAATATCCTATACTTATTCTTCTAGCAATTTCACTTAAATCTGAAAGAACATATTTAAATTTATCTTATTATCTAGCTACCAGGAATTATTTTGTATTAATATCGGCCTGTGCTCCTGCCTTCGTCTCTGAATGAAAATCAGAAATTTAGCATGCTTTTAGTTCTCTCTTTTTTTCCCCATCTGTCTATTACCTTTAATGTTGATATTGTGATTAATTTTATGTGTCTGCTTGACTGGGCTAAGGGATACCCAGATTACTGGTGACATATTATTTCTGGGCAAGTCCATGAGGGTATTTCTGGAAGAGATTAGCATTTGGATTAGTAGACTGTCATCATCCAATTCATTGAGGACCTGAATAAGACAAAAGGTTGGAGGAAGGGAAAATTTGCTTCCTGTTTGATTTGGGACATCCATTTTCTTTTGCCCTCAGACATCAACAATCTTGGGTCTCAGGTCTTTGAACTCAGACTGGACTTACATCATCATGGGCTCCCCTGGTTTTTGGTTATTCAGACATTCTGACTTACACCACTGTCTTTCCTGGTTCTCTAGCTTGTAGAAGGCTGATCATGGAACTTTTGTCCTCCATAATTGTATGGGTACAACTCCTATAATGAAATATTTATATATTCATTATAGTTGAATAACTAGCTGACCCTTGAATGGGGGTGGGGCTAGGGATACTGACTCCTTGTGCAGTCAAAAATTCATGAATAACTCTTGATTCCCTACTTAACTACTAATAGCCTACTGTTGACCAGAAGCCTTACTGATATTATGAACACCTATGTGTCAATTAATGCATATTTTGTATACTATATGTACTATATACTGTATTCTTACAATAAAGTAAGCTAAAGAAAAGAAAAGGTTATTAAGAAATCATAAGGAAAAGAAAATATATGTTCTATTCATTAAGTGGAAATGTATCATCATCCTTCTCATCTTTACACTGAGTAGACTGAGGAGGAGGAGAAAGAGTAGGGGATGGTTTTGCGGTCTTTGGAGTGGCAGAGGTGGAAGAAAATCCATGTGTAACTGGATGAACCACACAGTTCAAATCTGTGTTGTTCAAGGGTCAGCTGTATATCTTCTTAGTTTTGTTCCTCTGGAGAATCCTGACCAATACAGGTATTTTCCAAGATAGTTAGTTACAGATTATTATTAATTTTATGTACCAATAGTTATTTTGATATATATATAATTATCATTTGCTCACCACCTTTTAATTTCTATTTTTGCATATTTTGATTTTTTTTTTTACTGAGTATATAATTAAGTAATTCTTTCAGAGAATGTGCTTCATATGTTTTTTGACTATTTGTGTGCCTATAATTCTTTTTTAAATTTGCACTCCCACTTCAATATGAATTTGGCTGGGTATAAGATGCTATATTCAAATTTCCTTTAAAACTTCTGAAAATAATATTATTTTTACAAAATCCAGCCTCTGATAATAATAATATAATATACATGAATAACAAAAATATGATAAAAATTTAACTGCCTGAAATTTAAGAGAGACCCTTTTCATAGACCCTTGGATCAAATAAGTAATCAAAACTGAGATTCTAAATTAACTAACATATAATATAAAAGAGAATACTTCCTACCAAAAGCTATGTTACACAGATAATGCTAAATTCAGAGGAAATATTACAGCCTTAAGTATCCTAATTATTAACAAAATAAGACTGAAAACAGAGGATGCAGTTGGCAGTAGAATTGGAGTTGGAAAAGGAGAGTAGCAGAAATGCAGTGAAGTCACCAGTTTCATTGCTGGTGGCACTTTTACTGTTAATTTTAATATTTACGATTTTGAACTATTTGGAATTTATTTTGATTCAAGGTATCAGGGTGAATCTAACTAACTTTATTTTCCCTCCAAAATATCTAACCAGTTGTCTCAATATAATCCATATTTTCCTCTCTGATACGAAATTCTAGTTTAATCATAGAATGAATTCTCAGATGTACTTTGGTCTATTTTTGCACCACCCATTCTGTTATAATCATTTGAGTATACACTTTGGCATAGTTCCTGGATATCTTAATTATTATAACTTTGTAATACATTTTGATATCTGGTAGAACAGGATCCTTATCACTTTTATTTTTTATATTTTACTGGCTTTTTGTCACATCTTTTAATTTTTAAATGAATTTAAAATAACTTTTTCAAGTTCCTGAAAATAACTAATTGAGAATTTGAATGGAATTGATTGTACAGATTAAATCAAGGGGGAATTAACATCCATTATATTGTTCTATCCCAATAACAAGGCATTCATTCTCATTTAAAAATTTACATTTCCAGTTTCTACTCCAATGTGTAACGAGCTTAGAAGTCATCACTCCCGTCCTCACAACAAGAAAAAAGTGGAACAAACTGAAAATCAACAACACTTCTTAGATTCATCAGAGAATTAAGGTCACAGAGCAAACTAGTGCCTTAAAAACTGGAGAGAAAGGAGAATACAGAGAATCACAGCTTAGTGGGAACAGAAGCTGCTGGAGCCAGAAACTTAAACTATTACGATGAACTGCTGGAGGCTGAGCGTGGACTAGTTTGAGAGTTAAAAACTTAGTGGTAGGCGATTCCTCCCACTTTTGGAGTTTTACTTCCCTAAGCCCCACAAGGTGTTCTCTCGTAGTGAAGACTGGAGAAAAATCCTCTTGTGCTTCCAGCAAGAGAGGGAAAGTACCCATTTGGAAATAAGCTTGGAGTGTTCTGTCCTCTCCCTGCTCTCAAAGGAATTTACATTTCTACAATCTGAATAATGTAGGGGAAGGAAAATACCTAACTCTCACCCCAACTAACTTTCCTATCTCACCTGAGAGGGGAAAAAAATTAAGAAGCATTTATGAAGGTCACAGTCCAAGAGCACAGGCTCATTAAAAAATTGAGACCTAATTACAGGATTATAGAATGTCCCCCGCCAGCTGCATATCTCATCGACGTGTCAGCTAAACTCCTGAGTCATAACAGAGGATAATAGTTGAAAAGTCTGCAAGGCTCAGACTCTATTTAAAAAGAAATTTCTGGGGAAACCCAAAGATAACTGGAGAGATAAAAACAAGGACAGTAGTAGAAATTGAAGCCTCAGACACTTATAGCTACAACAAAAAATAAAGTGTAGCTCCTCGCCAGATAATCATAAACCCTCACACCAAAGACTTATTTACCTCAGGTTCTATTACGCAATATATCATGTGTAACTTTCAACAAAATTTAGGTGTGCTAATAGGCAAGAAAAAACAAACATAGTCTGAAAAGACAAAGCAAGCAACAGAACCTGACTTAGTTTTGGCAGAGATTTTAAGATTATCAGACCAACTAAAAATTTAGAATAACTATAATTAATATGCTGAGGGCTCTAATGGAAAAAAAGGTAGACAACATACAAGAACTTGCAAGATGGGTAATATAAACAGAGAGATGGGAACTCAAGAAATCATTAAAGGGAAATGCTAGAAATAAAAAACATAGTAACAGAAATAAATGACCTTGTGTCTGAAACACCTCTTTTGAGTCCTTCATATCTCCCAATTTCACCTGTCTCAGGTGCCGTTGGCCATTTGCTTTTTAACTATGGCCTCCACAGCAAACTGTGGGTGGGTTCGGAGTGACTTCAGGAGTGTAACCCAACAGGGAGCAGTGGCCCGTAGTATAGATCTACAAGGGCCCTGAGCAGTGGTGAATGGCTTGGTTTATTGGTCAGAGGCCTGGAAGGGATAAGAATAGAAAATAAGGGGTATATAGGGAAAGGGGATGTGGGGTGGACCCTTGGGAGTGATCGTAGAGCATCTTTATGATCTTTATGTCTCATATTAAAACCCGAAAGAGCATCCACTACCAAAGAGGTTCTTGACCTTGAAGCTGTCCACAATTCTCTTTTTCTCACATCTCACCTCTGATCCACCTGGAAATTTTAACGGGTCTACCTTTCAAATTATATTTAGAATCCAACCACCTCTTGCATTTCCCTGCTACTATTCTGGTCCATGCAAGCATAATTTATCCCAACAGCTTCCTAAATGGTTTTAGTGACTCAAATTTGCCACTTCCCTTCATTTTATTCTTCCATTAATGAACAGATTGAGCTTTATTATAAAATGTAAGATCTGTCTATTCCTTTGTTCAAAATCTTGCATTGGCTTCTCATTTATTTCAAAGTAAAAGTCAAGCCTTGTAAAGCCTCTATGAGGCTTTACACACTTTGACCCTTTGTACCCCCTGCCTCATCCCCTACTCTGCACTGAATTCACTCTGCTCCAGCCACACTGACCACTTTGATGCTCCTCCAGCATGCCAGCCATATGTCTCCTTGGAGTCTCTGCAGTGGCTCTTTCTTCTACCTGGGCCAGTCCTCCTAAGATATCTTTATGGTTCACTCTCTCACCTGCAAGTCTGTCAAACGTCACCTTTGCAGTGAAGCCAAGCCTTAACCCTCTTTCTCTGCCAGTACACCTGCATCCTTATCCCTCAAACCGCTCTATTTTTCCATAGTTGTTAACACCTTCTGCATAATTTACTTATTTATGTTGTTTATTTTCCACTTCCCACACTACAAGGTAAGCTGCATGAGAAGAAAGACATTGTCTGTTTTGACATTGCTGGACCTTTGGCATTCAGTGCCTGGCATATAGTACCTGTTCAATAAGTGTCTGTTGAATGGATGAATGTACTTGAGTGAAGCTGGAAGCTTCCAGCATTCCATTTCTTGCTGGTGCCAGCAGATTGTATGAACTTCCTACAAACCAAGTTCAGTCAGCTGCTCATGGAGAGTCATCAGTGAAAACAGCCTGGGTACAGGAGGGTGTGGTCTGAGAAGGCCCTTTGAACGAGAGATGTGTGTGCTGATACCTTCTAGACATTGTTTGCAATCTAATGAAGTGTTACTGTAGAATCAGGGAAGTAGACAGCAAATGAGGAAACTGAGGCCCTGGGAAGTTAAGAGACATGCCCAAGGCCACATAGCTGTTCAGTAGCAGAGTACAGTATATTTTTCCTAAACAAAGCATTGATGTACTTCCTTTTGTCAAAGCATGATAAAAATGAAAATGATTTTTCAAATACACACTGAGTGGGCCTGACATGTGGGTGTACATTTAGACATTTCCCAAATGCATGATGTTCTTGTCTATCTAGTTTCCAAGAAAGGAAGACATTTCTGTCATTCTGAGTGGTATGACACCATCAGGATGGTTGTGGCAGCTAAAAAAACACACAAAACACATAGCACGGAAAAAGACTCAGTCATAACAAAGCCTGGCTTTCCTTATCAGCACGAACCCAGGAACCCGGACAGCACCCCCAAATATACATTGATGATGAAGCTATGCATCACTGCATGACTCATAGTTCACTGACCACTACAAAACAGAAACATGGGGAGTAATTCACTGCCTAGGCCAAATGGAATTGAAGAACTTTCCCACCCACCCTACGAGTGATACATCGAATTAGGGATAAGGTGCCATCTCTTTCTTCTTCTTGGAGTGGATTAGTTCCCCCTTTTTGTGCTTCTCCCCCAGAGACACAAGGACAGATAAACCTCTGGTGTTGCTAATAATCTCCCAGTGAGCCATTCTATTACTGTACCTGCCTGTTTGGGCTCATTCTGTAAAGAAAGTCAACCCATAAGAGTGCCTCAGCACACAAAAATGTACTTCATCACTCCTCAGAGCAAGATGGCTTCTTGGATCAACATTTTATTCCTTCCCTCCCTTGACCGTGACACTAAACAGACCCATAATAAACCGTCCTCAACTGCACAAGTAAGAAAATTATTCTTAGGACCAAGACGCGTTGTTCTCCAGAACTGTTTCTCTCTTTTATTTGTAAGAATCAAGGAACCAGAAACCACAATTTGGGGGCAGAGAAGATTAATGGAAATGTTGATGTTTCTAAAAAAAATTAAGTGTTTTATTCCCCAATACCTTTCCAGTGGGACTGCTGTTTCAGTCACATGATCTGGGTGGATGGGTCAGTGCTTAATCTTTGCTTTACCAAGGAGGGTCCTGAGGAGGCTGGAAGACACTGGCTGAGGTCACAAGGCCAGTCCTTCCCAGGAGCTGGGATTGCCTACTCTGAAGTTCCTCCCTCCCCTGCCTGGACTGTGTCTGACGCCCACGCAGACCATCTTTCAGGGCTTAATTGCACCAGTCCACATAGTGAGGCTGATACAGGCTGTCTGGTGACAGGAGGCTGTCTGGCATGTGGATTTCCTCTCATTCAGAAGATAGCACTGTCAAAATTTGATCTTACATCTGCAAAGTGGTCCCTGCTTTTGGAGTAGTGGGTGCTCTCTAAAGAAACACCCCAGGGATGGGTGTTCTTCCCTGCCCCTTTTAATCCCTCCACACTAATAGAAAGCTTTTAATAGCATCAAAAAGGCATCTTCTGTCTGGGGTCTCCAGTGCTGCTCAGGGATCATCTCATAAGGAACGAAGTATGGTGGGCAACTGCAGGGGGCCCTGGTTCTGCTTGACAGAAGGGCCACCCTGGCTTGTCTGCACATCTAAGATTACTTGAATAATCTTGCAGATGAGAAGCAATTGGATCAGTGTTTTCCTGGAGAGAAAAGTAGACACTGAACACTGAAAGAAAAACTGAGCCCTGGAGAAGGTAGCCAGTATCTCTCCCTTCATTGAGATTTCATTGCCATTCTCACGGCAACTCATCCCTTAAATAAGCATCAGCTGAATTCCTACTTTGTGTTGGGTATTGAGCTAGGCTTGGAGATACAGAGATAAACATTTCCTGAAATAGAACAAGAAGAACCAGAGTGCTAAGGCAAGGCTACATCTGTCGAGAATAGGTTGAACCAGGGAAAGCAAAACAAAGTCCAAGTCCAAAGGGCAGAAGGAAGGCCAAGAGCAGAGTTCAGGCACTTATTGGGGTTGGAGCTGAGGTGTCTGAGGTTTACCTGTCTTGAGTCAGATCAGTAAATACACATTTGCATTGAAACATCAACTAGTATCTTCACTATGGTCAGCTTGATAGTATTCACTTCTATCTTTTTAAAACTTTTGTTTTTTATTTTTTTTTAAATTATAGATTCAGGGGGCACATGTGTTGGTTTGTTGCGTGGATGTATTGTATAATGGCAAGGTTTGGGCTCCTAGTGTACCCATCACCCAAATAGTGAACACTGTACCCAATAAGCAATTTTTCAACCCTCGCCTCCTTCTACCTTCTCCTCTTTTGGAGTCCCCAGTGTCTATTATTTCTATCTTTTTGTCCATATATACTCATTGTTTAGTTCCCACTTATAAGTAAGAACATGTGCTATTTTATTTTCTGCTTCTGAATTGTTTCACTTAGAATAATTACTTCCAGCTCCTTTCACGTTGCTGCAAAAGACATGATTTCATTCTTTTTTTTAATGCTGCATAGTATTCCATGGTATGTATATATGTATATATATGTGAATATATATACATATATATACCATATTTTCTTTATCCAATCATCCATTGATGTATACTTAATATGTTTTATGACTTTGCCATTGTGAATAATGCTGCAATAAACACATGAGCGCAGGTGTCTTTTTTATGTAACAATTCCTTTTCCTCTGGCTAGATGTGGAATTGCTGGGACAAATGGTTTGTATGTTCATTGAAGCACTATTCACAATAGCAAAGACATAGAATCAGCCTAAATGTTCACCAATAACAGATTGGATAAAGAAAATGTGGTATATATACACCATGGAATACTACATGGCCATAAAAAAGAACAAGATCTTGTACTTCGCAGCAACATGAATGGAGCTAGAAGTCATTCTCCCAAGCTAACTAATGCAGGAACATAAAACCAAATACTGTATGTTCTTATTTACAAGTGGGAGCTAAATGATGAGAAGACATGGACACATAGAGGGGAACAACACACACTGGGGCCTATTAGAGGGTGGAGGGTGGGAGGAAGGAGGGGATCAAGAAAAATAATGGATGAGTACTAAGCTTAATACCAGGGTTATAAAATAATCTGTGCAACAAACCCCCATGACACTAGTTTACCTATGAAACAAACCTGCACATGTACCCCTGAACTTAAAACAAAAGTTTAAAAAAAATCTCATTTACTTTTGTTTTTGTTGCATTTGCTTTTGAGGTCTTAGTCATAAATTCTTTGCCTAGGCCAATGTCCAGAACAGTTTTCTCTAGGTTTTCTTTTAGGATTTTTATAGTTTCAGTTTTTTTAAAAAAAATAGTTTTAAGTCTTTAATCAATCTTGAATTAATTATGGTGGGAAATAGGGATCTAGTTTTGTTTTTCTGCATATGGCTATCCAATTTTCCCAGCACCATTTATTGAAGAGTGTGTCCTTTCCCCATTTTTTGCAGGTCAACTTTGTTGAAGATCAGTTGGTTGTACACATGTGGCTTTATTTCTGGATTGTCTCTTCTGTTCCATTGGTCTGTGTGTCTGTTATTGTACCAGTACCATGCTGTTTTGGTTACTGTTGCTTTGTAGTATAGTTTGAAGTCAGGTAATGTGATGCCACGAGCTTTGTTCTTTCTGCTTAGGATCACTTTGGTTGTTCAGGCTCTTTTTTGGTTTCATATAAATTTTAGTATTTTTTTTTCTAATTCTGTGAAAAATGATGTCGGTAATTTGATAGAAATTGCACTGAATCTGTACATTGCTTTGGGTAGTATGGTCATTTTAATGATATTGATTCTTCCAATCCATGAGCATTGGATATTTTTCTATTTGTTTGTGTTATCCATCATTTCTTTCATCAGTGTTTTGTAGTTCTTGTAGAGATCTTTCAACTCCTTGGTTAGATGTACTCCTAGGTATTTGTGTGTGTGTGTGTGTGTGTGTGTGGGAGGGGGCTATTGTAAATGGGACTGAGTTCTTAATTTGTTTTTCAGCTTGAACATTATTCATGTATGAATAATGAAATGTTACAGATGTTTGCATATTCATTTTGAATCCTGAAACCTTACCAAACTCATTTATCAAGCCTAGGAATCTTTTTGAAGAGTCTTTAGGGTTTTCTGGGTGTAAGATAAGGTCATCAGTGAATAGAGATAATTTAACTTCCTCTTTTCCAATTTAGATGCATTTTATTTCTTTCTCTTGCCTGATAGCTCCAGCTAGGATTTCCGGTACTATGTTAACTAGGAGTGGTGAGAGTGGGCATCCTTGTCTATTTCTGGTTCTTAGAAGGAATGCTTTCAACTTTCCCCATTCAGTATGATCTTAGCTGTGTTTTTTGCCTCATATGGCTCTTATTATTTCAAATTATATTCTTTTGATGCCTAGTTTGATGAAGGTGTTGGTCATGAAAAGATGTTGGATTATTAAATGCTTTTCTATTGAAATAATCATTTGGTTTTTGTTTTTAATTCTGTTTTTGTGGTGAATCACATTTATTGATTTCCTTATGTTGAACCATCCTTGCATTCCTGGAATAAAACCCACTTGATCATGTGGGAATAAAATCCACAGTACATCATATTATCTTTTTGATATGCTGTTGGATTCAGTTTGCTAGTATTTTGTTGAGGATTTTTGTGTGTGTTCGTCAGGAATATTGGCCCGTAATTTTCTCTTTTTGTGTGTCCTTGCTTGATTTTGGTGTCAGGGCAATACCAGTTTTATAGAATGAGATGGGAAAGAATCCCACCTCCTTCATTTTTTGAAATAGTTTCAGTAAGATTGATATTAGTTCATCTTTGTACATCTGGTCAAATTCAGCTGTGACTTTGTCTGGTCTTGGACTTTTATGGGGGTGTATTTTAAATTACTGATTTAATTTTGTGACTTATTTTTGGTTTGTTCACAATTTCTATTTATTCCTGGATCAATCTTGGGAATTGCATGTTTCCAGGAATTTATCCATTTCCTCTAGGTTTTCTAGTTTGTGCACATAGAGGTTCTCATATTACTGTCTGATGATCTTTATTGTTTCTGTGATTATGTTCTAATACTTACTTTATCATTTCTGATTGTGTTTTTTTTGGATCATTTCTCTTTTTTTCTTGGTGACTCTTAGCTAGCAATCTATCGATTTAGCTTATCCTTTGAAAGAACAATCTTTCTGTTTCATTGATCTTTTGTATCTATTTGGTCTCAATCTCATTTAGTTCTGCTCTGATCTTTGTTATTTATTTTCTTCTGTTGGCTTTGAGTTTGGTTTGTACTTGTTTTTCTAGCTCTATGAAGTGGAATATTAGGCTTTTAGTTTGTGATCTTTCTATCTTTTTGTAGGCATTTAACACTATAAGCTTTCCTCTGAGCACTACTTTTGTTGTATCCGAAATGTTTTGGTATATTGTGTCCTTATTTTTATCCAGTTCAAAAAATTTCTTGATTTCTCCCTTAATTTTATTATTTACTCAAAGATTGTTCAGGAGCAAGTTATTTAGTTTCCATGTATTTGCATAGTTTTGAGAGTTCCCCTTGGTATTGATTTTTAATTTTATTTCACTGTGGTCTGAGAAGATATTTGATATGATTTTAATTTTTTTGAATGTATTGAGACTTGCTTTCTGGCCAAGCACATGGTTTATTTGGAGAATGTTTCATGTGTGAATAAGAAAAATGTATATTCTACAGTTGTTGGGTAATGTGCAGTAAATGTCTATTAGGTCCATTTACTCTAGAGTCCAGTTTATACCCAGAGTTTCTTTTTTAAAAATTTTTACTTTTTAAGCTATCTCCTACTGGAAGGAGCATCCAGAGTTTCTTTGTTGATTTTCTGCCTTTATGATCTGTCTTATACTGTCGATGGGGTGTTGATGTCCCTTACTATTATTGTGTTGCTATCTATCAATTTTCTTAGGTCTAATAGTGTTTGTTTTATGAACCTGGGTGCTCCGATATTGGGTGCATATACATTTAGGGTAGTTTAATGATTTTGCTGAATTGAACCCTTGATCATCATATAATGACCTTCTTTGTTTTTTTTTTCACTGTTGTTGATTTAAAGTCTATTTTATCTGACATAAGTATCTGATACTTGTATAAAAACTCCTGCTTGTGTGTGATCACACAAACTGAAAACACCTTTACTTTGAGTCTGTAGGCATCTTTACCTATTAGATGATACTCTTGTAGGCGACTAATTATTGGGTCTTGTTTTTTAAATTCATTTTGCCAGCCTATATCTTTTAAGCGGAGCGTTTAGGCCATTTACTTTCAAGTTAATATTGATAAGTTTTCCTCCAGTCATAATTTGTTGATAGCTAATTGCTTTGTAATCTCAGTTGTGTAATTGCTTAATAGGATCTGTGAACTTTGTACTTAAGTTTGCTTTTATGATGGTGCATCTTGCCCTTTTATTTCCATGTTTAGAACGCCTTTGAGCATTTCTTGTAGGACCAGCTAGTTGTGATGAATTCCCTTAATGTTTGCTTGCCTGGAAAGACTTTATTTTTCTTTCATTTATGAAGCTTATTTAGGCAGGATAGAACATTCTTGGCTGGCATTTTTTTTTCTTCAAGAATGCTGAAAATAGGCCCCCAATTTCTTCTGTTTATAAGGTTTCTGATGAGAAGTTCACTGTTAGTCTGATGGGGTTTTCTTTATAGGTAGTTTGACACTTCTCTCTAGGTGCTTTTAAAATTTTTTTCTTTCAACTTGACCTTAGATAGTCTGATGACTATGTACCTTGGTGATCTTCTTCTTGTAAAATAGCTCCCAGGTGTTCTCTGCACTTCTTATATTTGGATGTCTACATCTCAAGCAAGATCGTGAGAAAACTGACTGCTGTGACACCACCATCAAAGGATCACACTAGGTCTCTAGCAATGGATCCTAACCAAAATAAAAATTCTGAAGTGACAGAAAAAGAATTCAAAATATGGATTGTAAGAGAGCACAGTTCAATCCAAGAGAGGGTTAAAAAAACAACACAAAGAACTCAGATAAGTAATTCCGGATATGAAAGAAGAGAGAGATATCATTTTAAAAAGCAACTTCTGGAAATAAAAAATTCACCGAAGGAATTTCAAAATACAGCTGAAAGCTTTAATAATAGACTAGATCAAGCAAAAGAAAGAATTTCAGAGCTTGAAGACCAGTCCTTCAATTTAACCCAGTCAGAAAACAAACAAAGAAAAAAGAATTTTGAAAACTGAACAAAGCCTTTGAGAAATATGGCATTACGTAAAGCAACCAAACCTATGAGTTACAGGCATTCCTGAGGAAAAAAAGTTAAAAATTTGAAAAAAAATTTGAATTTTCACTTCTAATCAAGAACATTTTATTACCAGTTAAAATGTGTTATATGTACTTGATACTACTTAATCTAAACTATTGATTGATTTTTCACCTTGAAAGTTCATCACTTATGAATTGATTTTATGTCAGAGATTTGCTTCAAAGTAACAAAATAGAAGAAACAAATGGCGCATGGATGAGGCAAGACAGGCCAAGAATTGAAAATTGCTTAATTTGGGTGATGGGTACATGAGAATTCATTATTTTATTTTCCCTGCTTAGCCAGATACATGCTTAGTAGTGCTATTCCCTTAAAAATAGATCTCAAGCTTATCTAAGTCAATATGAAAGTTCAAAAATAAACAAACCTAGTTCTAAAATGATCTGGTTTCATGACATTTGAGCAATTTTTAACTATTCCAGGCCTCTGTGTTTTTTGTAGATGGTTATTAGTTAGTTACAATTGACTGTCTTGAGGACTTCAGGGGAAAAATGTATTGTTCTAGAGAAATGTCTTAATCACCATTGAATTTTGAATTTTATTTCATCTTGCTTTATCTGAAGACAAAATAAATTACGTCCTAAGTATGTAAATGCCATCATCGTATTAGATATTCAATGTTTATTCTTAGAAAACAATGATACTGGAAAACATGATCCAGAAAGAGACAGGAACAGGAATAAAAATGTGAAATGAAACTTTTTTTTTTTTTTTTCTTTGAGATGGAGTCTCACTCTGTCACCCAGGCTGGAGTGCAGTGGCAGGATCTCGGCTCACTGCAAGCTCTGCTTCCCGGATTCACGCCATTCTCCTACCTCAGCCTCCTGAGTAGCTGGGACTACAGGCGCCTGCCACCACGCCCAGCTAATTTTTTGTATTTTAGTAGAGACAGGATTTCACCGTGTTAGCCAGGATGGTCTCGATCTCCTGACCTCGTGATCCACCCACCTCAGCCTCCCAAAGTGCTGGGATTACAGGCATAAGCTACCGCGTGCGGCCTGAAATGAAACTTTAAAGAGAATCCCCAAACCATTAAAAGCTAGAGAGACATTGAAGAGTGATCTGGTGCAGATTTTAATGCACATAATCTATTTAGAAGTAGTTTTTTTAACCAACTAGACTAAACAGTCCAGGAAAGGCGTGAAAATAGCAGTCACTCAGGAAAACTTTCACAGCTATCAAGGAGATTTACTACATGAATGCTGGAGAACAGAGCAACTAATTAAGGTGTTGAAAAAAAGATAGTTGAACCAGGAAAATCTTTGCATTGAGTAACCTAAACGTAGAGCTTAAAGGAGTGAGCTTGACTTCTGACAAAAGATAGTGAATTAAGTATCTGCTTTTATTTGCTCCTTCTCCAAATCCCATCAAATGGCAATAAAGGATTTTTTTTTTTTAAGATTCACAAGAAAGAAAAGATTGGAAAAGAAGACCAGGAAATACAATGTTGGAAGTGGGAATGCAGATGGGAAAGGTAATCCTAAGCCAGCAGTGAGGAAGCAGAAGTTCATCTGATTTACACAGAAGAATTTATCTAAGGTGAAGGAATGGGCAGTACTAGATTCTTCTGTAAGTGGGACTGAAAAAAGAGATTGAGTAAGGAGGATTGTTTGAAAGTCTAGGAACTATCCAGATCCCATATTGCTCCCCACAATCTGATAAACCACCCAAGGACCAGACATTTTTTGACTCTAAAAAAAGAATATTGTTAAAAAAAAAAAAAAAAAAAAAAAAAAAACGGAAACAAAGGGAACTTCAGGTTCAGTTGAGGTTGGAGGTACTGAACAGAAAATGAAGATTTGGATAATATTTACATCCTGGATTCTGAGCCAGCCCTCTTCCTACATTCAGGTCCCAGAATATTGGTCTTCATCCTCCAAAGAAGAGGTTGGGGATTTTTTCCCAAGGGAATATGATTGATTCAACAGGAAATATCTAAAAATATGCTGAAAATTTGCCATTTAAATATCTCAACCAGATCACAATAAAGTAAAGCTCAGAATAGACAGACCTCCCCCACTCTTAGAGGGTATTAGTGCCCCTATTTTAAATAAATATGAACCTTCAACCCAGAAACATCAGATAACAGGAAAGTATCTATAGAGATCAAAACAAGCAGAAACAGGCAACATGGAGAACAAATGTGAGGTTTTAAAAAATATACCACAAATTGTTTGGCATTTCTCAGATCAGAGGGGAGAGTCTAATTCCTCTATCCTTGAATATGGTCTGGTCTTAGAAACTTGCTTCTAAAGAATATATTGTGATGATGCTGGGCTGTGTGATCTTTTTAGGCAAGGTTAGAAAAAGTGATGTAGCTCTTACATGATGTTTTCTCTTTCTCTTTCTCTCTCTCATTTTTCTCCATTTACCCTTGGAAACCCAACCATTATGCTATTAAGTATCCACATGAAAAGATGGCATAAGGTATTCTAATCACAATTCCAGCTGAGATCTTAGCATTAGCCAGTACCAATGATCAGACATGTGAATGAATGAGAATTCCATCCCCAGTTTTTGAGCCACCTAGCTAATGCCAAGTGGAGTAAAGACAAGCTGTCCTCACAGGGTCTTATCAAAGCTACAGTTCATGAGCAAAATAATTACTATTGTTATATTAAACCAATAATTTTTGAAATGGTTTGTTATGCAGTAATAGAAAAACTTGAACACAGATAATATCCAGGGAGAATAAATTTTCACAATTTACAATCAATTCCTCTTCTGGCTGAGATGAAGTAATAGGTACCAGATTTATCATCTTGCCTGAAACAGTTGAAATCTGGACAAAATGTATAAAACAATGGTTATTAAGATACTGAAAGTCAGGCAACAAAATACCTTGATCCCTGAGAAAAGGGAGATAAGTGAGGTTAGCTCTACAGTTGTCACAGATTACTACTTAGAGAAAGTTTCCAGACTGTGTTGTAAAGAGAAGGAATTCAGGCAGAGCCTAGTGGTCTCCTGACACTGGGGAAGCAGAGCTGGAAATTTAAGGAGGCCAAAGAGAGTACAGTTTACAGGTCAAGGTACTAGAGGGAAGAGAGCTAGAGGGGTGGGGGGCAGAGAAGAGAGAGAGAGACAGAGAGAAGACACACAAACTCTAGAGATCTGAGAAGGTATGTTCCCTTAGCTCAGTATTCAGCTGAGTAATGATCAATGCATGCCTATGAGGAAATCACTCAAGGCCAGGGGAAAAAACACACAAAAGGATTATAGTATTATAGTGACTAACCCTCAGAGCTCACAAAAGGCCCTGGAATAGCGACTGTCTCACCAGCCAGAGTGAAACGTCTTACAATTCACAGAACACAACATAGAGTATAAAGACGGGTGTTGCTTTGGTAGAAGTGCAAAAGTAGCCCTAGATTAAATGCTTCTCTGGTCTCATCTGGCAAAACTTAAAGGCACAGCTTGAAAGGAGTACCTGTTTCCAAGTAATGTAACTGCATCGAAGATTGGAGCCCAAAATATTTATAGAAATGCAACAATAGGGCAGAGCGCGGTGGCTCACACCTGGAAATCTAAGGAGGCCAAAGAGAGTACAGTTTACAGGGCAAGGTACTAGAGGGAAGAGAGCTAGAGGGGTAGGGGGCCAAGGTAGGCAGATCACCTGAGGATGGGAGTTCGAGACCAGCCTGACCAGCATGGAGAAATCCCATCCCTACTAAAAATACAAAATTTGCCAGGCATGGCACATGTCTTTAATCCTAGCTATTTGGGAAGCTGAGGGAGGAGAATTGCTTGAACCCGGGAGGCGGAGGTTGCAATGAGCTGAGATCGTGCCATTGCACTCCAGCCTAGGCAACAAGAGTGAAACTCTGTCTCAAAAAAAAAAAAAAAAAAAAAGCAACAATATATAGCATCCTAGAAGCTAAAATTCACCATGTGTAGCATGCAATAAAAAATTAGCAAGCATGTAAAAAAGCAGGAAAATATGATGTATAATAAGAAAAATCAATCAACCAAGATTGACAAAGATAATAAAATTAGTAGACTAGGGCACTAAAATAGTTATTACAACTAAATTCTGTATGTTCAAGAATCTGAATGAAAGATTAAATAAGTTAATGGGGAAAGGATTCCCTATTTAATAAATGGTGCTGGGAAAATTGGCTAGCCATAAGTAGAAAGCTGAAACTGGATCCTTGCCTTACTCCTTATACGAAAATTAATTCAAGATGGATTAGAGACTTAAATGTTAGACCTAATACCATAAAAACCCTAGAAGAAAACCTAGGTAATACCATTCAGGACATAGGCATGGGCAAGGACTTCATGTCTAAAACACCAAAAGCAACGGCAACAAAAGCCAAAATTGACAAATGGGATCTAATTAAACTAAAGAGCTTCTGCACAGCAAAGGAAACTACCATCAGAGTGAACAGGCAACCTACAGAATGGGAGAAAATTTTTGCAATCCACTCATCTGACAAAGGGCTAATATCCAGAACCTACAAAGAACTCAAACAAATTTACAAGAAAAAAACAAACAACCCCATCAAAAAGTGGGCAAAGGATATGAACAGACATTTCTCAAAAGAAGACATTCATACAGCCAACAGACACATGAAAAAATGCTCGTCATCACTGGCCATCAGAGAAATGCAAATCAAAACCACAATGAGATACCATCTCACACCAGTTAGAATGGCAATCATTAAAAAGTCAGGAAACAACAGGTGCTGGAGAGGATGTGGAGAAATAGGAACACTTTTACACTGTTGGTGGGATTGTAAACTAGTTCAACCATTATGGAAAACAGTATGGCGATTCCTCAAGGATCTAGAACTAGATGTACCATATGACCCAGCCATCCCATTACTGGGTATATACCCAAAGGATTATAAATCATGCTGCTATAAAGACACATGCACACGTATGTTTATTGCGGCACTATTCACAATAGCAAAGACTTGGAATCAACCCAAATGTCCATCAGTGACAGACTAGATTAAGAAAATGTGGCACATATATACCATGGAATACCATGCAGCCATAAAAAAGGATGAGTTTGTGTCCTTTGTAGGGACATGGATGCAGCTGGAAACCATCATTCTCAGCAAACTATCACAAGAAGAGAAAACCAAACACTGCATGTTCTCACTCACAGGTGGGAACTGAACAATGAGATCACTTGGACTTGGGAAGGGGAACATCACACACCGGGGCCTATGACAGGGAGGGGGGAGGGGTTGCATTGGGAGTTATACCTGATGTAAATGACAAGTTGATGGGTGCAGTACACCAACATGGCACAAGTATACATATGTAACAAACCTACACGTTATGCACATGTACCCTAGAACTTAAAGTATAATTAAAAAAAAAAAGAAAGAAAGATGTACCCCCCCCAAAAAAAAGAAAGATTAAACAAGTTAAACAGAGACTTGAAAGACATTTAAAAAAGACCAAAATTGAATCTCTAGGGATGAAGCCTACAATTTATTGGATAAAAAATACATTGTATGGGATTAGTACGTATTAGAAATTGCTGAAGAAAAGATAAATGAAATTGAAGATATCACAATAGAAACGATCCAAAATGAAACATATAAAGAAAAAAGATGAAAGAATGAATAGAGTATCAGTGAGTAGTGGGACAACTTCAAGCAGCCTAGCATGCATTTAATTAAAGACTGAAGGGAAAGGAAGGGCAGAAAAACAATTGAAGAAATAATGGTTATTTTTTTTTCCCCCAAATTTGGCGAAAATTGTAAACTGGAGGTCTAGGAAGCTAAATAAACCCAAGCAGGAAAATCTTAAGAAAACTACTCCAATGAACGTTATAATCATATTGCCTAAAACTAGTGATAGAGAGAAAAAAAGTCTTAAAAGTCATCAGAAAAACAAGACACATTATGTAATGAAGAAAAAAGAGAAGGGTAAGAGCAGGTTTCTTGCCATAAACAATGAAAACTAGTGGCGTAGAGCACTATGTTTAATGTACTAAAAGAAAAAAAAAGCCAACTTATAATTCATTACCCGGCAAAACTACCTTTCAAAAATACCTATAAAAACTGAAAGAATTTATCACTATCAGACCTGCACAATAAGGAATGTTAAAGGAAGTCCTTTAAGCAAAAGAAAAGTGG
Source organism: Theropithecus gelada (assembly GCF_003255815.1). Taxonomy (NCBI): domain Eukaryota; kingdom Metazoa; phylum Chordata; class Mammalia; order Primates; family Cercopithecidae; genus Theropithecus; species Theropithecus gelada. The sequence continues at coordinate 14,755,663 of NC_037686.1, read as the reverse complement.
CATTAGATGGAAATCCTGATCTAAACAAAACAAAGAAGAGCACCAGAAAGGGAAAATATATAGGAAGAGAAACAATATTTCTTATTATTAAATATTTAAATCTCTAATAGATAATTGAATTGTTTAAAGCAAAAATAATAACAATGTATTATAGACTCACAGTATTTGTAGAATTAAAATGTATGACGAGCATAAAAACAGGGAAATAAGTAATGAAAGTATAGGGTTGTGAGATTCTTAAACTGTATGTGAAGTGGTGTAATACCACTTGAAGGCAGATAGAAATAATAAAAGTGTGTATTTTTAACCTCTAAACCAGTCATTAATTTAAATAATAAATAAGTTTGGCTAATTAGGAAAAAAAGATATAAAATGGAAAAACAAAAACAAAAAATTCCTTCCAAGGAAAGCAGAAAAAGAGAAAAAGGGGAGCAAAGATTAGAAATAAAAAAGACAACCCACAGCTGTCCCATGTTTAAACAACCATATGGAAATATATGTGTGTGTATATATATATAAATGTATGTTTATAAAATATGTTTATGTATGTGTCTAAACCCAACCACATAAAAATTTCATTAAATGTAAATTTTTTAAACACCTCAATTAGAAGGCAGACATTGTCAGACTGGATAAAAAACCAAGACCCTAAAATCAATGGCAACACAAAAATGTCCACCTTTACTACTTCTATTCAACATTGTAATGGAGGTTCTAGTCAGGACAATTAGGCAAGAAAAAAAAATAAAATGTACCTAAATTGAAAAGGAGGAAGTAAAAGCTATTTCTATTTCAGATGACATAATCTAGTACATAAATAATTGTAAAGAACCTCCCCAAACCCATTTGATCCCACACCTGAGTCCAGCAGAATTGCAAGATACCACATTAATATATAAAACTCAATTATATTTGTATACCCTAGCAAAGAAGAATCCAAAAATGAAATTACAGAAACAATTTCATGTATATGTACATCTTATGGAAATACACAGTTGCTCAAATATTTAGGAATAAATTTAACAAAAAGTGAAAAACTTTTATTCTGAAAACTGTAAAACATGGTTGGAAAAAATTAAGGAACACCTGATTAAATGGAAAAGTATCCCATGTTCATGGAGTGGAAGACAATATTGTCATAATAGCAATACTTGCCAAAGTTATCTACAGATTCAATGCAATTTTGTAGGAATTTTACCTCATTTTCTTTTGCAAAAATTGACAAGCTGATCCCAAAATTCATATGGAAATGAGGGAATCCAAATAGCCAAAACAATCTAGGACACATACTTTCTGATTTCAAAACTTACTATAAAGCTACAATAATCAAGACAGTGTAGTATTGATGTGAGGCTGGAAATATAGCTCAATGGGATAAAATTGAGAATCCAGAAGTAAACTTTTAGATTTGTGATTAACTGATTTTTCAACAAGGGTTTCAAGACCATTTAAAGGGGAAAGAATAGTCTTTCCAACAAATGGTGCTAGAATAACTAGATATCCACACATAGAAGGAAGAAGTTGGACCCACTTCATGCCACAAACAACTCAAAATGGATCAAGGACCTAAATGTATGAGTAAAACTATAAAACTTTTAGAAGAAAACGTTGGTGTAAATATTCATGACTTTGGATTAAGCAATGATTTCTTAGCTGTGACACCAAATGCAGTGAAAGAAAATGAAAGCTAAGTTGCATTTAATCAAAATAAAAAAGTGTGCACTGCAAAGAACATCATCAAGAAAGTAGAAAGAACTCACAGAATGAGAGAAAATATCTGCAAATTATGTATCTAATAAGGGATATGTCTCCAGACCATATAAAGAGCTCTTATAAATTATCAATAAAAAGACAACCTAATTAAAAATGGGCAAAGAATTTGAATAACTATTTCTCCAAAGATATACAAATGGCCAGTAAACAGATGAAAAGATGCTAAATATCATTAGCCATCAGAGAAATAAAAATCAAAAGTGGAATGAGATACCAATTCGTATCCACAAGGGTAGCTATAATAAAAAAGATAAACAACAACAAGCATTGCCAAGAATATGGAAGATTTGGAATCCTCATATGTTGCTGGTGGCAATGCAAAATGGTGCAGTTGCTATGGAAAACAGTTTAATAGCTTCTCAAAAAGTTAAACATAGAGTTAGTGTATAACCCAGCAATTCCACTCCTAGGCATCTACAGAAGAGAAATGAAAACATACATCCACACAAAAACACACCCCAATGTTTATAGCAATATTTTTATAATAGCCAAAAAGTGGAAACAACCCAAATGTCTATCAACTAACAAATGGATAAACAAAATATATATCCATATATATCCATACAATGGAACATTATTCAGCCTTAAAAAGGAATAAAGTGCTGATGCGTGCTACAACATGGATGAAACTTTAAAACATTATGTGAAGGAAAAAAAGCCAGACACATATTGTACAATACCATTTATGTGAAACATCCAGAATAGACAAATCCATAGAGACAGAAAGTATGTTAGTGGCTGCCTAGATCAGTTGCTAGAGAGGGAATGGAGAGTGACTACTAATACCTATGGGGTTTCTTTTTTCTTTTGGGGGTAGCAAAAATGTTCTAAAATTAGAGTGTAGAGATGCTTGCTCAACTTTGTAAATATACTGAAAACCACTGAATTTGTATATTTTAAATGGATGAATTTTATGGTGTGGAAATTATATCTCATAAAGGTGTTAAAATAAATGAATAAGCAAAAAGTGAAGTGAAATACACTATAATCTTGTCTCCCAAAGATGATCAAATATTTTGCAAATATTTATTGGAACTTTTTTGCATTTATCATAATGTATATATATTTTATGATTGTTATTTTTAAACAGGCTTATTCTACAGATACTGTCCAAACATTTTGAAAATCTTATTTTTATGCAGGGAGTACTTTTCATATAAATGTATACATATTTCGGTATTTATAAAGGCTGCAAATTAACCTATTGCATTGGTATATCATAGTTTACTTAAACATTTGTTTTTTTGATGAATATTTAGGTAATTTCTGATGATTTCATTTTCAAACAAAGCTCCAATGAATGTCTTTATACATTTATCTTTGAGCAATCATGTATTTCCATAAGATGTCCTCCTTCAATGAGAATTGTCTTTAAAGTTATTTTTATTTTTTTATTTTTTATTTTTTTGAGACGGAGTCTCACTCTGTTGCCCAGGCTGGAGTGCAGTGGCACGATCTCCGCTTACTGCAATCTCCGCCTCCTGGGTTCAAGCAATTCTCCTGCCTCACCCTCCTGAGTAGCTGGGATTACAGGCACGCACCACCATGCCTGGCTAATTTTTGTGTTTTTAATAGAGTTGGGGTTTCACCATGTTGGCCAGGCTGGTCTCAAACTCCTGATCTCAGTTGATCCACCTGCCTCAGCCTCCCAAAGTGCTGGGATTACAGGCGTGAGCCACCGCACCTGGCATCAAAGTTATTTTTATAAGAAACTGGGAGACGCTTATTAGGTGCTGCTAGCTACCTGACAAACTGAAAGCTCTCCACATTTCTATTCTATCTCTTAAAGCCCATCTGTTGTCTGAAGTTTTTTTTTTTTTTTCATTTTTTAAGTTCCGGGATATAGGTACTGGATGTGCAGGTTTGTTGCATAGGTAAACATGTGCCATGGTGGTTTGCTGCACAGATAAAAAAATATAGAACGCTTCACAAATTTGCATGTCATCCTTGTGCAGGAACCATGCTCATCTTCTCTGTATCATTCCAATTTTAGTATATTTGCTGCCGAAGTGAGCACTGAAGTTTTTTTCTTAATACATAAATCACCTTTTTGAAAAGGGGAGGTATTTTTTCCATATCCATGAATACTTTCATTGTTACTGAGTATATCAATTATTAAATATATTCACCATATATTATCTAACTGATTTACATTTTGGGAATAGCTACTAAAAACAAAACAAAACAAAACTTGCTAGTCCAAATAGTTAAAGCCCAAAGCTAAGATACTCAGTAATTTTTTGGGGGGTTAAAGAGTATATATTATTCAATTGAGGTTCTGATGAACTAGTGTACACATACTGCAAATTTAAGCTGTCCCTAGCCATTACTAACTTGTGTAACCAAACTCTACATAGATAATTTTTGTTAGGAACTCTAGCATTGCCATAGTTTGCAGTCAATATTGAATGAGGCTTCTCAATTCTTGCTCTTTTCTTTCTTAGATAAGTGAGCTATGATATTAGTCAAATGACTGCCTAAAAATTAATTTCCAAATGGTAATCATACTTGATCTTTAAAGGAAAAGATTAACACTGAAACCAACATGTATATTGGTCCTTACAACTTTAGCTATATGTGACTTCATGAAAAGAATTCCCATTTTAATTAATTTGCTAAGGGTTATTAATTAATCTGTACTTATGTCCTAAGTTAAAGTGGATATGATAGAAAATAGATGATAGATAACACACAGTAAATGTTATTTCTATTACATAATTAATGCACAAATATATACATATATAATACATACTCAGAAGTTTTGATGGCATTCTTAGCGTATCATAATACTATTGCCCATAAAATTAGTAGTCCCCCATTTTCGACCTAAACTAAAGTTACATTTTGAATTGTGATTCAGACTTCTTTCTGCTTACCAAGAAAGAAAAAATAGACATCCATATTCACTGAAATAGAGAAATTTGTATCAAAGTGTGAGGAAGTAAAGTGACTTTATTTGTTTAAAGAGAGAGCAGAAGGTGATAGATCATTTTAGTCGGGCTGATACAAAAGATGCCTTCCAAGGACACAATTAACAAATACCAAGATGCTTAATTTTAAACTACAGCACCTACCTGTAGTTTGTATATTTTTATACTACTTTATTGACTAAATCCATTAAATATTTTCCTTTAAATTACTTGTATTCATTTTTAGAGTTATTCCAATTCTGAGTATTTTAGTTCTATTATTAAGTGTTAAATCTCTAAGCAGAAAATTTATGACTGTTTTTCTGATAAATGTCTAATCATGATCCAGAAAACTTTGATTTAGTGTATAAATAGTGCTCGCTTCGGCAGCACATATAGTGTATAAATAATAACTTTTTATTCTATTGTATATAATTCTTTCATAGACTTCTTGCAGAAAGGGAATGATTCTCTGGAAAGAGATTTGAGTTGTTCCCTGGGAAGGTAATGCGTTTCACCTACTCTTCAGTTAAGTTATGGATGGCATTCAGCAAGAGCAAATAGTGACACATTTTCTATCTTCTTCTTCTGTCACTGTGCTAGGTTGTCTCAAGTAGAAGAATTATCCTCACTTTAAAAATAATTATGTAGAAACTTGACTTTGGCATAGGTTAAAATTTTCCCAGATCTCAACTATGACAGTTAGCATTCCTCTAGTTTGAAAGTTAACAAAAGTCCTGGCATTTCTCTGTAAGGAAAAATGTAGGCTCTTTCTCCCTATTCAGTTTTCAAAGTACAGTTGACCCCTGAACAACTTAAGAGTTTGGTGCTGACCCCCCACGCAACTGAAAATCCACATGTAACTTTTGACTCCTTCAGAAATTAACTACTGATAGCCTACTGTAGACCAGAAGCTTTGCTAATAACATAAACAGTCGATTAACATATATTTTGTATAGGTATTACATATTGTATTCTTACAATAAAATAAGCTACCGAATAGAAAATGTTATTAAGAAAATCATAAGGGCCGGGCGCGGTGGCTCATGCCTGTAATCCCAGCACTTTGGGAGGCCGAGGCGGGCGGATCATGAAGTCAAGAGATCGAGACCATTCTGGCCAACATGGCGAAACCCCGTCTCTACTAAAAGTACAAAAATTAGCTGGGTGTGGTGGCGCTTGCCTGTAGTCCCAGCTACTCGGGAGGCTGAGGCAGAATTGCTTGAACCCAGTAGGCGGAGGTTGCAGTGAGCTGAGATCGCACCTCTGCACTTCAGCCTGGTGACAGAGCGAGACTCCATCTCAAAAAAAAAAAAAAGAAAGAAAATCATAAGGAAGATAAGACACAGTTACAGTACTGTACTGTAGTTATCACAATTATAAGTTTCCATCATCTGTTTACAAGATGAATTGTCTGTCTGAGATGGTGGGCAAGTGCAGCGGCAGACCTCATTCTACAGTAATATATCAAGCAGTGCAATGTTTTCTTGTAATGTTATGACGTTTCTCTGTTCTTGGGAGCACTTCCAGCATCCCTAGTGGCACTGTATATGGATCCCATGGTGTTATTCGTGGTTTACAATGTTGCACTAAATACAATGAAAGATACCTAGAACTTTGAGAGGTCACTTTTTACTGTGGTAACGCAATATACCGCAGAGATGAACTGTTCACACAAAGATGATTAGTGTTACATAGGGTTTTAAGTGGATACTTGCAACACTTGAACTCATCTCAACTGCAACAGGAGGTGGCTGTGAAATTATTACAGTAGTACAGTATGTAGCATGGTTAGTTTTATGCGGTTATGATTTAGTACTACATCTTTGTGTTTATGTGAATGGTGCCATGTATAATGTTTGTGTACCTAAGTTTTGGTAAGTTTTAACATTTTATAATAAATTCATATATATTTTATGGTAGTAAGTGATAAAATAAACTAGTATCTACATATATTTTGTACACTTGTGACATACCTTTTTTCTTAATCTTTTTGATATTTCTAAGCTATGCTCTGTGAGTTTTTTGGAATTGTCAGAAATCTGCAAAAATTTTTCCAGTATATTTATTTTTAAAAATCTGCTTATAAGTGGATGCACACAGTTCAAACCCATGTTATTCAAGGGCCGGCTATGGTCTGGTTTCGTAGAATCATGGATGTTCAAGTTAGATGGAACTTTAGACATAATCTGGTTTAAAGCTATCATCATACATATGAAGACACTATTTGAGGGAGATGATATAATGTGTTCTGGGTCAAATGAATTAGTGGCTGAAATAGGACAGGAATCCAGGGTTGTTGTTTTTTTTTAATTTCAAGTCCTTTTGATCTTTTCTTTTCTGAAGGATATGTGTGAACTAGATGACTTCAAGGTTCTTTCCAGCTTTGGGATTTTGTGGAGTAGATTACAGTTGAGGAATTTTTATAAACTTGGCCTTGTTTCAGTTGTGGTAAATTTCTGAAAGAATGCAGTTATTTCCTTTGAATTCTATAAAATTCCAGAGAAATTATTCTACAGTTAGCAATTTGTTGTTGTCAATGAGCTGGACCATGCCATTGTAAGGAAAATACCAGTTCTAGGCTGTAAATGCCACTGGATGGATCCACTGGGTCCTGGACTTTGTGAAAAGATCTCAGGGAACTATTTATTGTGGGTGAGTTTCTCTTTGGAGCAACTAGTTTACTCACAAAAAACAAAGGGTATTACTATTATCTGAGAAACAGAAAACAATATCAGCCTTCTGGGTCCTGCCTATTTTATAGGGCATGAGTATATAAGTATATAATTAAATATCACTGAGTTCAGGTTCAGATAAATGGCATGGTTCATTAGAGGAGATCAGACTTGTTCAGCGTGGTGTGGTCATAAACTGTGGCTTGGGTCAACAGGGCAAAAACACTGTCAGTTACCTTGCATCGTGACTTGCATTAATGGTGGTCACCTAATTAGCTAATACCATTTTTAGCAGCACTGACATGATGGCTCTGGATTATACTGGTAGGACACTGACTTGCATGTTCTAATTCCTCTACCTGCTAATTGGATCTATTCTTGATTTGAACATAGATGTTGGATATTTAGAAGATAAATTTAGCCTATTGGCTAAATACTGATTGGAATTGTGGATTACAGGATTGGTGATTGGGAATGCTTTGAGCCCTTGGGAAATAAAAGTTTCTGCTTGGACAGGATATACATTTTTATCATTGATTTTTATCAGGCAGGAGATTCTGAGAAGGAGGAGAATTGCCTTGCTCAGAAAGTAGTGAGTGAGCAAGGCAGTGAGCAAGGCTGAGCCTCTCAGTGGCTGCCCATTTGTTCCAGTCTTATAGCTCCTGAAAGAAAAAAGTCAGGAAACAACAGGTGCTGGGGAGGATGTGGAGAAATAGGAACTCTTTTACACTGTTGTTGGGACTGTAAACTAGTTCAACCATTGTGGAAAACAGTGTGGCAATTCCTCAAGGATCTAGAACTAGAAATACCATTTGACCCGGCCATCCCATTACTGGATATATACCCAAAGGATTATAAATCATGCTGCTATAAAGACACATGCACCTGTATGTTTATTGCGGCACTATTCATAATAGCAAAGACTTGGAATCAACCCAAATGTCCATTAGTGACAGACTAGATTAAGAAAATGTGGCACATATATACCATGGAATACTATGCAGCCATAAAAAAGGATGAGTTCGTGTCCTTTGTAGGGACATGGATGCAGCTGGAAGCCGTCATTCTCAGCAAACTATTGCAAGAACAGAAAACCAAACACTGCATGTTCTCACTCACAGGTGGGAATTGAACAGTGAGATCACTTGGACACAGGGTGGGGAACATCACACACCAGGGTCTATTGTGGGGATGGGGGAGGGGCGAGGGATAGCATTAGGAGATATACCTAATGTAAATGATGAGTTAATGGGTGCAGCACACCAACATGGCACATGTATACATATGTAATAAACCTGCATGTTTTGCCCATGTACCCTAGAACTTAAAGTATTTAAAAAAAAAAAAAAAAAAAAAGAAAGAAAAGAAACAACTCAAGAAAACCCAGAACACCAAAAATATTCAGCACAGTACTTGGGAGTTATTTGACATTCTGGCATCTTCTTTTCTGACTCTCACCTGCTATTTTAAAACCCTTGCTCACCAAGAAACCACAGAGGAAGAAGAGGTGGACACAGGCACAAATCCTAGAAAGCTATTACCTTTTGAATAATACATCAATCCACCTGGGTCACCATGAGCCTCCAGTGTTTTCCACTGGGTATAAAGTGATTTACTTTCTTTCCAGTTGCTTTGGTCCTTTATAAGACCAGTTTCTTAGTATCTCTTTCCTTGATGTGAGGCTGTCCCTAACTAGTATTTCCCTTTGCCTAAGGAGCTGCAGCTGTTTTGATATTCCCCAGAACCATCTTCTCCCTGTCTCCTCCACTTCATGCTTGGGAAAGGAAAAGCAACTTCCTTCCTTGGGGAACCCTAATATTTATATTTCTATTTTGAGACTGAATTCAGTACGTTTTGTCATGTTGTCGCTAACTGTAATAAAGACAGAAGAACCCCTCTCCATATAGTCTTGAAGAGGAGGGGAGCGTGGCCAGAGGAAATTAATTGATTGACATAGACTAGAAGCACAAAAGCTATCTCAACGCAACTGTTTGTTGTTAATACCTTTCTTCACTCCTTTTGTTGGTCAGGTGTTTTTTTCATGCACTACAGCCTGAGGTTTCTGAACTTAGTGATTTTCTCCCTAACCAAAAGGCCTAAGGAATGACCGTTTGGTATTCCTTGGGCCCTTTGGCGAGGGCATCTGGCCTAATCATGACAAACTGATGAGTTGGCGTCTTCCATAGAGTGGAACAAGGACTGTTGGCTGAGAAAAGAGTGAATCTGAAGCGAGGACAGAGTTGGCTCATGGAACATTTTATCTGTTCTCTAAGTTTCTTGTCCCAGTACGTCAACAAATTTGTTTTTGCTTAAAGACTTTCCCACACGAATGTCTGCCAAGTTCAGATGACTGCTTTTTTAGATTGATCTTGGTTTTCTTGGAACAAGAGCTGAAATTATATAATAAGCTCAGTTGGTCTCAGTGAGAAAAAGTTGGGAGATTCTATTTTCACATACATTAGACAGGTCTGGGCATAGAAGAAAGAAGGGCCTGAAAATGAGGTGGGTGAGTGTGGGAGGTGGGAGGAAAGAACTAGTTAAAGGAGATTTCACTTGTGTCTACTTTTCCCACTTGTTCTGGGCTCTTTGGGTCACTCAGACGTGAGGCACTGGGGCTGCAGTGCTCCATGTTGAGATACACTCTGACTACACTCTCAGTTGACTTACCCTAGGCCAGTGTGTTAGAAAAGGGTCTTTAGGTTCCTGACTTCTAGAGTGGTGGCAACATTGCCAATATTCAGAGCAGCTCCAGAGTGTACATTCATAGACTAGAAGATGCTTCCCTCTGAAACATAAAAAACATGCCATTGTGATGATCTCCCTGCTGGAAGCTACAGTCATCCCTTGGTATCCATGGAGGATTAGTTCCAGGGCCCCTGTGGATACAAACATCCCTGAATGCTCAAGCCCCCTACATAAAATGGCATAGTATTTCCATATAACCTATGCATATCCTCCCATATACTTTTTTTTTTTTTTTTTTTTTTTTGAGACAGAGTCTTACTCTGTTGCCCAGGCTGGAGCACAGTGGCGCAATCTCAGCTCACTTCAGCCTCCGCCTCTTCGGCTCAAGCGATTCTCGTGCCTCAGCCACCCAAGTAGCTGGGACTACAGGCATGCACCACCACGCCCAGCTAATTTTTCTATTTTTAGTAAAGACAGAATTTCTCCGTGTTGGCCAGACTGGTCCTGAACTCCTGGCCTCAAGTGATTTGCCCACCTCAGCCTCCCAAAGTGCTGGGATTACAGGCATAAGCCACCATGCCCAACCGCTTTAAATCATCTCTAGATTACTTATAATGTCTAACACCATGTAAATGCTATGTAAATAGTTGTTATACTATATTGTCTTTCTATCTGTAATTTTTTCCAACTATTTTTGATCTGCAGATATGGAACCTGGGAAAACAGAGGGCCCGCTATCCCTACAGCAGAGAGGATACAGCAACACAAGCCTTTACCCCTAAGAAGGAAGATGTCGCTTGATCACTGCGAGATGCTATGTGTTCCTTGAGATTGGTTTGTGGCCTCAGGTCACAGGGCAAAAGGATGAGAGGAACCTGGAGGTTTATTAGAGACAGGAGCGTAGGGGACCACAGTGGCCACTGTGAGTATTAACTGCAGCACGGCTTTCAGGGAGGAAATGGATGCCCTCCTTGCCCACATTCAGAGAGCAGCATTGCCTTCGGAGCTTACTAACTCCTGCCAATGCCAGCCAAATGTCTGGTAGCACTGTTGCCGCTGGAAAGGGACCCAGTGAACACTCTCCTTTTCTGAGTAATTTTATGACAAAGATGAACAATAGGTCAGATGGAAACCGAAATGCCGACTGTTAGAATCTTGGATGTACAGTGAAAGTGGGCATCTTTACTTCTACAAAATACTTAGACTGAGACTGACCCACCTGGCCTCGGGCAGTGCTGCACTTCTGCAGGCTGCTCTCTGTGGGGCCTGCCCTGGAAAACTAGCACAGAGGAGCACTTCACCCTGCAGATGGCTGGCTTCTGAGATGAAGAGGATGATAAGAAGATGCTGAGGTGTGTGTGTCCAGTTCCTCTCCCAGATTCGTCAACTCAGGTAATTCACTCTATTGCTGAAAAGTAAGGGGTAGGCTGAGAAGCCAGAAGTGCTTAGGGGAAAATTCTTCCTCATAGAAACCAGAGGAGTGGGAAAATACGTTTCTTTCTTATAATAAGTTTTCTTGGCACAGACACCAGAATTTTCATGAGTGACACCATCAGCAACAAGAATATTGTGGCTTTTGCAGGCAGCTTCAGGGGACTATAGCATAACAACGGAGAAGATAAATGTTTAAAGGATACTTGCTTTCCTCATCATTGTCGGTGTTTTCTAGCCTAAGTGCCAGGAGTGGTTCCGATTACATTAGCCCATGAAAGTGATGCATGGGTGGGTTTGGGAGAAAGAGAATAAAGTTATGAAGAACAAGATAAATTCATATACAATCACGTATCGTCAAAGAATGGTAATGCGTTAGTTAGAGACATTTTTGGGAATACTCACAGCTTACAGTTTATAATCTAATGGAAAAGACAAAAGCCAACCAATGCAAGAGAAATAGCCATTTGTAAATATATAGTTTTGTTGTAGTGAGAGTTAAGTCAGTGATTTTGTTAGTGAGTGGGGTTAAAGGGAAAGTTGACAAAGAAAGTGAACCTTGATCTGTGATGATGAGGAGACGGGGAATGTGAGAACAGGAGCCTTGAGGTTCTGGTCATATGGTGAAAACTCATAGAAATGAGCTAAATAGTCTCTCTGATGTCATCCAAAGTTGGATATGAAATATTATGATGTTGCTGCTGCTGCTGCTGTTGATGGAAGGAAGATAAATGTGACAGACGCCCACAAAGTTTTTGGCAAGAAATAAGATTCCATTTGGTATGATGCATTTCAAGGTGACGACCTTTAGCATCATTGCAGATGTGGCATGTTTTTGGCTCATTCCTAAACTATGGGGTTTGTGATCTATACAAATGTGGAAGGCATCAGGTTGAAATGCAATACAATATCTCTTGGCCAATGTAATCGACAAAGTGAAAATTGCAACAATTCCCCACATACACGTTGAAAAGCAGAAACACCACCCCAAAATATGAGAAAGTGGTTTCTCAAAAAAAAAAAAAAAAACAAAAAAAGTGAGGAAAGCATCTAAACATAGGATAAAGGCTCTTTATACTGCTACTGCTCTTTTCAGCCTGATATCAAATGCATCATTTCTTTGATGTGGTTAGAGAAGTACTTATGTCCTTATTCACTAAAGTCAATCTTCTTTGGGATTGATCCCAAAGGGTCAATGAGATGCGCCCCCGCTAACCCTCTCCGCAGGTTCTCCTACTGTCTTTTTAATTCCTCCTATTATTACCCCAGTAAAGACCTTAGGACATGTGCTTGGTTTCTTGCTTTTAGCTTCTGTTCTTTTCAATTTATCTAACTTGAGCCTCCTGATTGGTATTCCTACAATACTTTCCTTCCTTCCTCCCTTCCTCCTTCCCTGCCTCCTTCCCTTCCTTCCTCCCCTCCCTCCCTCCTTCCCTCCCTCCCTTCCTTCCTTCCCTCCCTGCCTCCTTCCCTTCCTTCCTCCCCTCCCTCCCTCCCTCCCATCCTTCCTTCCTCCCTCCCTCCCTCCCTCCCTCCCTTCCTTCCTTCCTTCCCTCCCTCCCTCTCTCTCTCTTTTCCCTTTATCTCTCTCTCTCTCTCTTTCTTTTTTTTTTTGAGATAGGGTCTGGCTCTGTTGCCCAGACTGGAATGCAGTGGCACGATCATGGCTCGCTGTAGTCTCTGCCTCCTGGGCTCAAGTGATCCTCCCACCTCAGCCTCTTGAGTATCTGGAACCACAAGTACATGCCACCGCACCTAGCTAATTTTTGTATATTTTGCAGAGATGAGGTCTTACTATGTTGCCCAGGCTGGTCTCGAACTTCCAGGCTCAAGCAATTCTCCTGACTTGGTCTCCCAAAGTGCTGGGATTACAGGTGTGAGTGAGCTATGTACCTGGCCATTTGTTTGTATCAGTTGCCAATCTAAATTTTAAAATGGCTCTCCATTCTCTACAAGATGAAATCAATTCATTTACCCAATATTCACTATAATGTATAAGACAGACCTATTTTTTAACTTCAGTTCTCCCATTTCATCACACAAATTCTTCAGTAAGCCACACTGACTCATTGTTTCCCCAAACAGCTCTTTGAACTTTCCACCCACTAGGTCTCAGCTCATCCTAGTTTCCCTTATCCCTTTCCTCCCACCACCTAAGTCCTTTCTGTAAGTATGAGTTCAGCTAAAATCCACATTCTGCATGAAATTTTGGCCAAACACTGTAGTCAGGATTTTAAAAAATTGTGCCAGTCATGTCATTCACCATATTTCAAGTGTATTGATGATTTTTTGGATCTTGTTAATACATCTTACTCTTCAAAAACATTCTTGAGGGCAGAGACCTTTTCCTGTCCTTCCTATATCTAGCACAATTATTTTACATTATAGATTCCAATGATGAAGGAAGCATTTCAGAAGAGGGGAGAGGAGAAGGAATGTGCCGCAGAGGTGAGCATGTGGGCTTCTGAGGCAGTAAGCACTTTTATTTGTTTATTTATATATTTATTTATTTTTGAGACCGAGTCTCACTCTGTCACCCAGGCTGGAGTACAATGGCGCTATCTCAGCTCACTACAACCTTTGCCTCCTGGGTTCCAGTGGTTCTCCTGCCTCGGCCTTCTGAGTAGCGGGGATTACAGGCGCACATCACCATGCCCGGGTAATTTTTGTATTTTTAGTAGAGACGGGGTTTCACCATATTGGCCAGGCTGGTCTTGAACTCCTGACCTCAAGTGATCTGCCTGCTTCGGCCTCCTAAAGTGCTAGGATTACAGGCTTGAGCTACCTTGTCCGGCCCAGGAAGCATTTTTAAACTAAATAATAATGAAAACAACATCAACTATTGAGGGATGCAGCTAAAGTTCACTTAGAGGGAACTTATAGCCTAAAATAAATACATTAGAAAGCAAAAAAAGGCCAAAAACCAGTGGCTTTCTATTGCTTGAAGTTAGTAAAATAATCATAAATTAAAATAAAAAAATAGGAAGAATAAAATTATAAAGAAAAGAAAATAAATCAGTAAAAGAGAAAACAAACAAAATAAGGAACTTCTAAAAACTTAAAATTTCTTTATTGAAAAGACTAATAAAATTGGTAAAGCCATGGCAGGAATGAATGGGAAAAAGAAGGCAAAATAGTTGGTATCAGGCATGAAAAAAGATGATATCACTATAGATCCTATAGTCAATACAAAAAATAAGGTATTACAAAAATCTTTATGCCAGCAAATTTGAAAATTAAATAAAATGGATAGATGAATAGGTTCCTAAAGAAAACATAGTCATGAGAAAATTAGAAAAATTTTCTTCTTTGTAACTATTAGTTAAATAGAACTCATAATGTAAAATTATCCCACAAAGAGAACTCTAATCCAGATAGTTTTGCTGATGAATTCTACCAAACATAAAGGCAGAAATCCTATTGATCTTATGTAAACTTCTCTAAAGAATATAAAAAGAGCAAAGAAGATTCCAATTATTTCATGAACCAGTATAACTTTATTTTCCCTTTATTTCTTTTTTTTTTTTTTTTTTTTTTTTTCTTTTTTTTTTTTTTTTTTTTTAATTTATTTATTATTATTATACTGTAAGTTGTAGGGTACATGTGCATAACGTGCAGGTTTGTTACATATGTATACTTGTGCCTTGTTGGTGTGCTGCACCCATCAACTCATCATTTACATCAGGTATAACTCCCAATGCAATCCCTCCCCCCGCCCCCCTCCCCATGATAGGCCCCGGGTGTGTGATGTTCCCCTTCCCGAGTCCAAGTGATCTCATTGTTCAGTTCCCACCTATGAGTGAGAACATGCGGTGTTTGGTTTTCTGTTCTTGTGATAGTTTGCTAAGAATGATGGATTCCAGCTGCATCCATGTCCCTACAAAGGACACAAACTCATCCTTTTTTATGGCTGCATAGTATTCCATGGTGTATATGTGCCACATTTTCTTAATCCAATCTGTCACTGATGGACATTTGGGTTGATTCCAAGTCTTTGCTATTGTGAATAGTGCTGCAATAAACATAC